>NC_057798.1:554791311-555091311 GCF_018294505.1 Triticum aestivum | reverse complement strand
GAGCAGGCAGGGTAATAGTCTCAGGGTGATGTTTATCAAAGTATAATTTATATTTGAGCTCCCCATCGCGACTCTTAACAAGGAAATCATGCGCTATCATACTCTTGTAATCTAAATAAGCGCGGGGCAGCGCTGTTTCTTCTTCCTCCTCATGCCTAATAGGTATTTCAAAGTGTTCAGCTAGGCGTGAAGCATAAATGCCTCCAAAGATGGGGCCCTTAGTGCGGTTCAAACTTAACCGTCTAGCAACAATTCCACCCATACTAATAGAGTTATTGCGGTATAAACCATGGAGCAAAATAATAATATCAGGAATACTAAGGTTCCCACAGTTCCCGTGTCCAATCAAGCAACGACTAGCAAATAGGGCAAAGTAGCGTAAAACAGGATAATGGATGCTAGTGATCCTTGCATCAGAAACCTTCCCGATTTCTCCCACCGTGATGGTGTTAACAAAAGCTTCTAATTCGTTACGGTGAGGTTCATCTAAGGTGCCCTCAAAGGGTATTCTGCAAACCTCGCAGAATTCTGCTAATGTCATCTTTTTAACAACGTCATATAAATGAAACTCTACTGTTGGAGGTGTTTTCTTAGGGAAAAGTAGAAGTTTTGCACAAAAGTATTTGTGAGTAAGAGATACTGATGACGTTTGTCGTGGAGGAAGTTGGTGAGGCCAGCATTCTCAATCAAGAAATAGAAATCTTCATAAATCCCAGCTTTCCTCAAGAAGTCATCGGAGGGCCATTCACAAGGCCGAACCTCCACGGTGCGCGGTAAATTAAATTTGGGTTTCTCCTCTTCTTCCTTTTGTTTTTCCTTAGAGCTTTGGCTCGATGAGCCCCTCTGAAGTCTCTTCATTATTTCTGAAACAATCTGAAATTTTAAGTAACTTTAAATAAAAGTGAACCAACTTCAATAAAATTGATAGCAACAACTCCCACAAGTGCCTAGGGCCTATATAAAGAATTGGAACTACTTGGAACCATATAAATTTGACATGCAAGCTCAAGAACATGGTCACCTATGCAGCACAAATTTGCAAAGAATAAAGCACTAGAACAAAAACTAATTGGACCAATGCAGGAGACACATACCAAGGAACAATCTCCCCAAACAGTTTTGAGAGAGGTGCTTTGAGCAAGGAGATCGAAGATCACAGCAACGGGCGCTGGAACTCGTGTTTGAGTTGGTTTTTTCGTGTTTGTGTGAGGCAGAGGAAGAAGATGGGTGCAGGAATAAGTGGAGGAGGGCCACCGTGGTAATTTTTGCACAGTAAATTCTCAAATATTCCCGAAAAAATCATATTAAATTGGCATGGCATTCTGAGGACTTTTATTTTTGGGATATTTTTATATTGCACGAATAAGTCAGAAGACAGACAGAAACATATTATTTTACTTTATTTCTACTAAATAACAGAAAATATAAAGAGGGTGCAGAAAGTTGTGCTTCTAGTTTCATCCATCTCGTGATCATCAAAGGGAATCCACTAACAAGGTTGATCAAGTCTTGTTAACAAACTCATTCCGAATAATCCTGGAACCGGAGAAATTTCGAATAACACTAAGTTACCTCAACGGGGATATGAAAATCCCCACAATAAGAATATCATACTTTTTCTTGATAGTAGGTAGAGGAAATTCGAAACCTCCAAATATAATCGATGGAACTTTTCCAATAGAGTTGATACTATAAACTTGAGGTTGTTTCCTCGGAAAATGTACCGTGTGCTCATTGCCATTAACATGAAAAGTGACATTGCCTTTGGTGCAATCAATAACGGCCCCTGCAGTATTAAGGAAAGGTCTTCCAAGAATAATAGACACACTATCATCCTCGGGAATATCAAGAATAACAAAGTCCGTTAAAATAGTGACGTTTGCAACTACTACAGGCACATCCTCACAAATACCGACAGGTGTAGCAGTAGATTTATCAGCCATTTGCAAAGATATTTCAGTAGGTGTCAACTTATTCAAGTCAAGTCTACGATATAAAGAGAGAGGCATAACACTAACACCGGCTCCAAGATCACATAAAGCGGTTTTAACATAACTTCTTTTAATGGAGCAGGGTATAGTAGGTACTCCGGGATCTCCAAGTTTATTTGGTATTCCACCCTTAAAAGTATAATTAGCAAGCATGGTGGAAATTTCAGCTTCGGGTATCTTTCTTTTATTAGTAATAATATCTTTCATATACTTAGCATAAGGATTTGTTTTGAGCACATCAGTTAATCACATACGCAAAAAGATGGCTCTAATCATTTCAGCAAAGCGCTCAAAATCCTCATCATCCTTTTTCTTGGATGGTTTCAGAGGAAAAGGCATGGGTTTCTGAACCCATGGTTCCCTTTCTTTACCATGTTTCCTAGCAACAAAATCACTTTTATCATAACGTTGATTCTTTGATTGTGGGTTATCAAGATCAACAGCAGGTTCAACTTCTACATCATTATCATTACTAGGTTGAGCATCAACATGAACATTATCATTAACATTATCGCTAGGTTCTTGTTCATCACCTGATTGAGTTTCAGCATCAGAAATAGAGATATCATTCAGATTCTCAGGTGACTCAGCGATAGGTTCACTAGAAGTTTGCAAAGTCCTATCGTTTTTCTTTTTCTTCCTCTTGGAAGAGCTAGGTACATCGATATTGTTTCTCTGAGAATCTTGCTCGACTCTCTTAGGGTGGCCTTCAGGATACAAAGGTTCCTGAGTCATTCTACCAGTTCTAGTAGCCACTCTAACAGCATAATCATTTTTCTTACTATTCATTTCATCAAGCACTTCTCTCTGAGCTTTAAGTACTTGTTCTACTTGAGTGGTAACCATAGAAGCATGCTTACTAACAAGTTTAAGTTCACCTCTAATATCAGCATATAATCACCCAAGCGTTTAATCGTAAAGGTATTCTGTTTTAATTGTCTACCAAAATAAGCATTAAAGTCGTCTTGCCTAAACATAAAGTCATCAAACTCATCCAAGCACTGACTAGCAATTTTAGTAGGAGGGACTTCAGCTTTATCATATCTATAGAGAGAGTTTACCTTTACTACCTGTGTCGGGATATTGGGAGGTTCTTAATTAAATAAGTAATTGAGATCATATACTTCTTCAACAGGCGGTAAATTAAGACCATGTATTTCTTCAATACACTACTAGGGAAAAGCCTATACACAGAATCTTACCAGCAGCGCTCCTCAAAATACCACGCTACTGCTATTTAGCAGCAGCGCGTTTCACCAAAACCCGCTGCTGAAAAGAAAATAGCAGTAGCGCGTCCACCACAAACCGCGCTGCTGCTATAATTGCAATGACCTCCCCCCCCCCCCCCCCCGCTAGTAGCACTCTGTATAGAACAGCGCTACTGCTATAGAAGTTAGCAGCAGCGCGCTTCTAGGAAAACCGCTACTGCTAAGATCAGTCCACAAGTTTAGTCCCACCTCGCTCCGTGAACAGGGTGTTTACCACCTTAAATTTGTTATTTCTAAAACTACCACAACCAGTTGGTCTTCACTGAACTCTATATGTAAAATTTGTGGCCGCAATATGAGTCCTCTCCGGTTCCTACCGGATGGGACTCATATTGACAATTCAGATTGTACACAAAAAGATCATTGATGGCCAATGTATTTTTGCATTGATGTATTTTTTGTATAGTTACACTTAGCAGTAGCGGTTTATACGCAAAGCGCTACTACTATTCAGATTAGCTGCAGCGCCTTTTGGCAAACGCGCTACAACTATCCCTACCTTATCCCCACGCGCACGACCGGCCCTCACTCACACTGATCTCACTCTCGCCCGCGTGCCGATAACCGTCGTCGTGCATCGCCGCCGCCGCCGCCTTCGTCCGTCCGCCGCCGAGGTACTCCCCTCCTTCCGTCCCTCCTCCCTCCTCCTCCCTCCTCCCTCCGCTTGCGGCCGCCCCTCCCTCCTCCGCCGCCGCCCTCCTCCCTCCGCCTGCGGCCGCCCCTCCTCCCTCCTCCGCCAGCAGCCCTCCTCCCACCGCCCTCGACCTCGCCGCCCCTAGCTACCTCTCCGTCGCCCCCCACCCCCTGCCACTAGTTAGTACTAGATTTAGTAGTAGTAGATGTTAATTTAGGGTTCATAGCTAGTACTAGATGTTGCTTAGTTAGTACTAGATTTTTAGAAGTAGTAGTGGTAGTTGAACTACTTTAGTTGTAGTTGAACTAGTTTAGTAAGTAAATTAATAAACTAGTTGAACTAGTTGAATTAATAGAACTAATGTATTTTTAGTAAGATAATTAATATAACTAGTTGAACTACTTTATTTTTAGAAAGAACTAGTTTTTTTTCTATTTATAGTAAGTTTATATTTAGTAAGAACTAGTTGAATTAATAAAACTAGTTGAACATGTCATATTTGTTGTTGTTTTTTAGTTTAAGCAATTATTCGAGATGTATTAGTGATAACTTATATGGTTTCAGGTGACCACCGTCGTCTCCGTCACCGACCCCCTCCGACATTCCCGCCGTCATCCCAGTCACCGACCCCCTCTGACATCAAGGTGAGACCAGCCAAATATCCTTGTATATCTTGTGTTGTTGCTCAAATAGGATATGTGGTTGCCCAAGTGGTCGTTCATGTTCAGTTTACATCTCCGAGTGGCCTATGTTTTGCCGGAGTGTTGATTAATTTCCGTTCCGGCAAATTTCAGGCGCTCAATATGTCCTTTTTTAGCAAAGGTCATGCCGGATTTTTTCGTGAATTCTGGCATGACATGTGCTAGAATATGTACAAGTTTAATCTTTGAATTATGATTGTAGGAAATGTCGTACTCGGATCACGACAGTCTCCCAGGGGAGTGTAGCTGGTGCCACGACGATCGAGGTATGTGCGACAGGTTTGTTCGGCTGGACGAAGATCGGCGCTTCAGCATTAAGCTCGAGGAGACCTTCGATTGTGAAACGGTACGCAACAACGACAAGTGTTTTTTTCGTAATTAAGCATGACTTCAACTATTTCAACGTCTAATTTTCATATTTTACAATTCGACTAGCTTATCCCATGCCATGCAAGACGCTATGTCTTGGAGAGGATGGGTTTTGAAGACCATGAAAATTTCGAAACAAAGAAAATACACCTAAGGACCCATCATGATATGGATTTTGAAGTAAATCTGTGCAATGCTCATTGCGTAACCCATTTTGGTAGCCAAAATTGGGAAGCACTTTGCAAAATGTATGGTTTTTATGAGGGTATGATTGTCACCATGGATCTTGGTGATCCTAACATCGAGCAAGACAATATGGACATTTGGGTCCTTGTTGATACGCTTTCGATTGTACCGCTATGTGAGTTTCTCAAACATAGTTATTAACTAATTTATATTGTTTATTTCAAAATAGTTAATAGCTTATTTCCATTGACAACTTATTTTGATTCTTCAAAGACTGTGCGGAAGATGGTAGATAAAACCCACTACACCGATGGCACCGAATTAACGTATAAGGAGAAAAATCATCTGATCGCATTTTGTACTCTTCTTGAGAATTACAATAACTATTATCGAACTCCTCCAAATTATGGTGAATACGTGCCACTAGTGCATGTGTTGAACCACGGTAACTTCTCTGGAGATACCCTGGTAAGATTTTTTACTATTACGACATCCGTGCATCTTTTGCATACTTCTAAAACTAGTACATCATTGCTAACTACGATGTTATTATTATGTTTTTCAACAGAAACTCCCGATGGATTGTGTGCCTCATCTGATGTCTCTGCATGGTCGCCTCTCAGTTCTAAACATACTGCCAGGTAAATCTACGGAGCTCACCTGTGCATATCGGATTTCTAAAACCCGTGAACACATGTTCATCAAAGAATGGGAGAAATGTATGGACATTCGCAAGGAGGTTCTTGGAAGTAACATTCAGCGAAAGGCAAGAATTGGAGACAGGCTAATCTCCATTCTCCATAATGGAGAGTTAGGGGCTATCTTGTTTTTTGCTATTTTACCTTAGAAAATGTAGTAGGTCTTAATCAAATGTAATAGGTCCTATGAGGTACAATATGTTTATTATGTGGTAATGTGTTAGAGTTGATAATGATGATCTTGAGGAGGTGTTATGTGATGTCAATGATGAAAATGATGATCTTGAGGAGGTGTTATATGACAATGATGTATTATGATGATAAGTTGTTAATTATATGATGATGATGATGATATTATTATATCATTGGGTGAAAGAACCGCGGATTAGTTTCAATTGGATGGACATCCACTTGAAACTAGTCCACGGTTCTTTCACCCCATGATGTAATAACTCATTATTATGTAAAAACAATCTCTAAATTCCCGTTGTATGAAAACTTGTGTAAAGGTGTATGAATACAACATGAAATAAAAAAGAAATAAAATACTAAATAATAGTAGTAGCGCGGGAGAGGAGAAGCGCTACTACTAATTACCAGTAGCGCTGTTCTGAAGGAGCGCTACTACTAAGTCAATTTACCAGTAGCATGTGTCGAGGCGCGCTATTGCTAAGCATTAGCTGTAGCGCCTTATCAGTAGCGCTCCTGCCCGCACTACTGATAGGCCTAAAACCCGTGCTGCTAGTAGGCTTTTCCCTAGTAGTGATAGGAGGTAAATTCTTAACATCTTCAGCTTTAATACCTTTTTCTTTCATAGATTTCTTTGCTTCTTGCATACCTTCGGGACTGAGAAATAGAACACCTCTCTTCTTCGGAGTTGGTTTAGGAATAGGCTCAGTAATTGGCTCAGGAACTGGCTCAGGAGGTGGTTCAGGAGGTGCCCAATTATTTTCATTTGCCAACATATTATTCAATAGAATTTCAGCGTCATCCGGTGTTCTTTCCCTCAAAAGAGAACCAGCATAACTATCCAGGTAATCTCTGGAAGCATCAGTTAGTCCATTATAAAAGATATCAAATATTTCAGGTTTCTTAAGAGGATGATCAGGGAAAGCATTAAGTAACTTGAGAAGCCTCCCCCAAGCTTGTGGGAGACTCTCTTCTTCAATTTGCACAAAATTGTATATTTCCCGCAAAGCAGCTTGTTTCTTATTAGCGGGGAAATATTTAGCAGAGAAGTAATAAATCATATCTTGGGGACTTTGCACACAACCAGGATCAAGAGAGTTATACCATATCTTAGCATCACCCTTTAATGAGAACGGAAATGTCTTAAGTAAATAAAGGTAGCGCGATCTCTCATTATTTGTAAACAGGGCAGCTATATCATTTAACTTAGTAAGATGTGCCACAACAGTTTCAGATTCATAGCCATAAAAAGGATCAGATTCAACCAAGGTAATTATATCGGAATCAATAGAAAAATCATAATAATCCTTATCAGGAACACAGATAGGTGAAGTAGCAAAAGCAAGGTCGGGTCTCATTCTATCTCTAAGAGATTCTTTACTCCATTTAACTAACAACCTCTTAAGTTCATATCTATCCTGGCAAGCGAAAATAGCTGCAGAAGATTCTACATCAAAAAGATAACCCTCAGGAATAGCCGGCATAGGTTCATCATCACTAATATCATCGTGTTCAGGTTCAATAATTTCTCTTTCTCTAGACCTAGCAATTTGCTCATCAAGTAATTCACCAAGTGGCACAGTAGTATCAAGCATAGAAGTAGTTTCCTCATAAGTATCATGCATAGCAGAAGTGGCATCATCAATAACATGCGACATATCAGAATTAATAACAGTAGTAGGATTAGGTGTCGCAAACTTACTCATAACAGAAGGAGAATCTAGTGCAAGGCTAGATGGCAATCCCTTACCTCCCCTCGTAGTTGAGGGAAAAATAGTAGTTCGATCATCTTTCAAGTTCTTCATAGTGTCCAGCAGATAAAAATCCCAAGTGACTCAAAGAATAGAGCTATGCTCCCCGGCAACAGCGCCAGAGATTAGTCTTGATAATCCACAAGTATAGGGGATCGCAACAGCTTTCGAGGGTAGAGTATTCAACCCAAATTTATTGACTCGACACAAGGGGAGCCAAAGAATATTCTCAAGTATTAGCAGTTGAGTTGTCAATTCAACCACACCTGGAACTTAGTATCTGCAGCAAGTTGTTTAGTAGCAAAGTAATATGATAGTAGTGGTAACAGTAACAAAAGTAAAGACAATAAAAATAATGTTTTTGGGTATTTTGTAGTGATTGTAATAGTAGGAACGGAAAAGTAAATAAGCGTAAACCAGTATATGGAAAACTCGTAGGCACCGGATCAACGATGGATAATTATGCCGGATGTGGTTCATCATGTAGCAGTCATAACATAGGGTGACACAGAACTAGCTCCAGTTCATCAATGTAATGTAGGCATGTATTCCGTATATAGTCATACGTGCTTATGGAAAAGAACTTGCATGACATCTTTTGTCCTACCCTCCCGTGGCAGCGGGGTCCTATTGGAAACTAAGGGATATTAAGGCCTCCTTTTAATAGAGAACCGGAACAAAGCATTAGCACATAGTGAATACATGAACTCCTCAAACTATGGTCATCACCAGGAGTGGTCCCGATTATTGTCACTTCGGGGTTGCCGAATCATAACACATAATAGGTGACTATAGACTTGCAAGATAGGATCTAGAACACACATATATTCATGAAAACATAATAGGTTCAGATCTGAAATCATGGCACTCGGGCCCTAGTGACAAGCATTAAGCATAGCGAAGTTATAGCAACATCAATCTCAGAACATAGTGGATACTAGGGATCAAACCCGAACAAAACTAACTCGATTACATGATAAATCTCATCCAACCCATCACCGTCCAGCAAGCCTACGATGCAATTACTCACGCACAGCGGTGAGCATCATGAAATTGGTGATGGAGGATGATTGATGATGACGACGGCGACGAATCCCCCTCTCCGGAGCCCCGAACGGACTCCAGATCAGCCCTCCCAAGAGAGATTAGGGCTTGGCGGCGGCTCCGTATCGTAAAACGCGATGATTTCTTCTCTCTGTTTTTTTCTCCTCGAAACCCAATATATGGACTTGGAGTTCGTGTCGGAGGGACACCAGGGGGGCCACGAGGTAGGGGGGCGCGCCCAGGGGGGGCGCGCCCCCCACCCTCGTGAGCAGGGTGTGGGCCCCCTGGTCTTCATCTTTTGCAAGGATTTTTCTTTATTTTTTTCTAAGGTGTTCCGTGGAGTTTCAGGACATTCCGAGAATTTTTATTTTCTGCACAAAAAACAACACCATGGCAGTTCTGCTGAAAACAGCGTCAGTCCAGGTTAGTTCCATTCAAATCATACAAGTTAGAGTCCAAAACAAGGGCAAAAGTGTTTGGAAAAGTAGATACGATGGAGACGTATCATTTAGCCACAATGGTCCGAGAGGACGCATGATGACCACAGGTCCCCGAGTGGATATCGTCAAGGATTATCCGACCTTCTTCTGGCGTTATACATTTCTGGCCGACTCCAGTCGCGCTCTCTCTATACAATTGTCCCTTTATCACGGTAAAGGCTTTGGATCGACGGACGATCTGTCGAGCCTCTTCCTCATTCTCTGGGAGCTCTTTCCTTAGGATATACGCGATGTACGGCTCTATCCAGTCGGGAGTGATGACCAAAACTTCCATGATTAGGTCGACCACAGCTGGAACTTCAACCTTAGTCGGATCTGTGGCACTTTTTGGCTGTGGAGCTTCTTCGGTGAAAGGATCCTCTTGAACTGATGGAGTATGGATGTGTTCCAAAAACACATTACTGGGAATGGCTTCTCTCTTGAAACCTATCTTCGCCAAATCATCAGCCGCTTGATTTTTCAGTCGGGGTATATGATGAAGCTCTAACCCCTCGAATTTCTTCTCCAGCTTTCTCACCGCATTGCAATAACCAGTCATGGCTGGACTTCTGACGTCCAACTCCTTCATCACCCGATTGACCACCAAATCCGAGTCGCCGTAGACCATAAGGCGACGGACGCCGAGTGAAATGGCCATACGCAACCCATACAAAAGTGCTTCGTATTCTGCTTCATTGTTGGAGGAATCAAAGTGGATCTGGAGCACATATCTGAGCTTATCTCCTCGGGGGGAAACCAATACTACCCCAGCACCGGAACCATTCAGCATCTTAGAACCATCAAAGAACATGGTCCAGTGCTCCGATTGAACTTGAGTCGGTAGTTGCTGTTCAATCCACTCGGTAATGAAATCTGCTACAGCTTGGGACTTGATGGTTTTCTTTGCCTCAAACTTGATATCAAGGGGAAGGAGTTCAATCGCCCATTTCGCCACTTGACGAGTTGCATCTCTGTTGTGCAAAATCTTTGACAATGGGGCGTCGCTGACGACTGTAATGGAATGGTCAGAGAAGTAATGAGCAACCTTCTTCGCGGTCATATAAATCCCATATACAAGCTTCTGATAATGTGGGTATCTTTGCTTTGATGGGGTCAAGACTTCAGAAAGATAATACACTGGGCGTTGAACTTTGAAGGCTTTTCCTTCTTCTTCCCGCTCGACCGTAAGTACTGTACTGACGACTTGCCCTGTGGCTGCAATGTAAAGCAGCAAAGGCTCTTCACTGATTGGGGCAGCAAGCACCGGCTAGGTGGAGAGCAGGGCTTTTAGCTCTGCAAACGCTGCATCAGCTTCGGGAGTCCACTCGAACTTGTCTGACTTCTTCATCAGTCAGTAAAGAGGCAATGCCTTTTCACCGAGGTGAGAGATGAATCGACTTAAAGCGGCCAAGCATCCAGTAAGCTTCTGGACATCGTGCACACACAGGGCGCTTCATTCGGAGTATAGTGCCAACTTTTTCTGGGTTGGCGTCGATTCCTCGTTCGGAAATGAGAAAACCAAGTAACTTTCCACCAGGAACTCTGAATGTGCACTTTGATGGATTAAGCTTGATATCATACCTCCTGAGGTTGGCAAATGTTTCAGCAAGGTCAGTCAACAGGTCGAAACCCTTCCGTGATTTGACCACAATATCATCCATGTATGCTTCCACATTCCGACTGATTTGAGTGAGTAAACACTTCTGAATCATCCTCATGAACGTGGCTCCGGCATTCTTGAGACTGAATGGCATGGTGACATAGCAGAAGCACCCGAACGGAGTGATGAAAGCTGTTTTAATCACGTCGGGTCCATACAGACGGATCTGATGGTAACCGGAATAGGCGTCTAAAAAAGATAGACGCTCACATCCCGCAGTTGAGTTGACTATTTGGTCGATGCGGGGGAGAGGAAAATGATCTTTCGGGTAGGCCCGATTGATATGTTTGAAATCAATGCACATACAAAGTGACTTGTCCTTCTTGGGGACCATGACAACATTGGCGAGCCACTCGGAGTGGTAAATCTCTCGGATAAACTCCGCTACTAAGAGCCGAGCCACCTCCTCGCCAATGGCCTTTCTCTTCTGGACGGCGGACCGTCGAAGATGTTCCTTGACAGGTTTTACTTTTGAGTCGACTCTCAGGCGATGCTCAGCCAGCCCCCTGGGAACACCCGGCATGTCAGCAGGCTTCCATGCGAAGATGTCCCAGTTCTCACGGAGGAACTGGATGAGCACTTCTTCCTATTTGGAGTCGAGTGTTGTGGAGATATGAGTCGGAGCAGCACTGGGGTCGGTCGGGTGAATTTGAACGGGCTTCGTCTCACCGGACGACTGAAACGCTGACTCCGTAGCAGGCTTCTTGGCTCGCAACAGATCACTCGGATCTGCAGTTTTCTGGTATTCCTGCAGTTCTACCACTGCCATCTGAGCATCGGCGATCTTTGAGCCCTTCTGAAAGCACTCTTCCGCCTTCTCCCGATTGCCAGTAATAGTGATCACACCTTTGGTACCAGGCATCTTCATTTTGAGATACACATAGCATGGTCGAGCCATGAAACGTGCATAAGCTGGCCTGCCCAAAATAGCATGATAAGCACTCTGGAAATCCACAACTTCAAACGTCAACTTTTCCTTTCGGAAATTCTTGTAATCACCGAAAACCACATCAAGAGCAATTTGGCCGAGTGACTCAGCCTTCTTCCTAGGGATGACTCCATGGAAACTCATATTGCTGGTACTGAGTCTGGACATCGGAATGCCCATCCCTTTCAGTGTTTCTGCATATAATATATTTAAGCCACTGCCACCGTCCATCAGAACTTTAGTCAGTCGAGTGCCTTCGATGACTGGGTCGACCACCAAAGCTTGCCTCCCAGGGGTGGCTATGTGTGTTGGATGATCAGACTGGTCGAATGTGATGGCAGTCTGAGACCATTTCAGATAACTGGGTGTCACCGGAGCAACCATATTCACCTCACGGTTGATAACTTTCAATCGACTTTTGCTTTCAACATCGGCAAAAATCATCAGGGTGGAATTGACATGGGGATATCCTTCATCACTGTCCTCTTTGTCCTCAACTTTGTCCGACTCCTTTTCCTTATCCTTGGGTTGTTTCCCCTGAAATTGCTGGATCAAGAGCCGACACTGCCGAGTAGTATGTTTCGGGTAAATGAAGTTACCCTCCTCATCTTACTTCGTGTGAATGTGGCACGGCAAATCCATCACGTCATTTCCTTCCTTGTCCTTCACCTTCTTAGGGTTCCAAGAACCTTTGGGCTTTCCTTTGAACTTTCCTTGAGTCACGGCTAAGGCTTCTCCAGGAGCAGCTGGCTCGGCTTTCCTCTTCTGCTTCCGACTGGAGTTCCCTCCCCTGGTTTCATGAGGGGTTGGCTTGTACTTGCCACTCCGGAGTCGGTCTTCTTATTCACCATTGGCATACTTGGTGGCAATCTCCATCATCCGACTCAGGGTCATGTCTCCTGTCCGACCGAATTTCAAACTTAGCTCTTTGTTCTTAATGCCCTCCTTGAAGGCACAGACTGCCTGGTGATCAGATACATTTTCCACCGTGTGATGCAACGTGATCCACCTCTGGATGTAATCCCTCAGAGTCTCATTCGACTTTTGCACACAAACCTGCAGCTCTGTCAACCCTGTTGGTCGCTTGCAAGTTCCTTCAAATGTTCTGACAAACACTTGGGCAAGATCTTTCCAAGTGTAAATGCTGCTAGGTGCCAACTGATTCAGCCATGCCCTGGCCGAGCCCTCCAACATAAGAGGTAGGTGTTTCATGGCCACCTCATCATTGCCGCCGCCAATCTGAACAACCACTCGGTAATCCTCAAGCCAAGTATCGGGCTTGGACTCGCCGGTGAACTTACTGACTCCAGTCGCCAACCTGAAGTTGGGAGGAATCACCGCGGCCCTGATGGCTCTGCTAAAACACTCTGGTCCTGAGATGTGAACTCTGCTGCTGGTGGGCGCATCCCTGTCATGGCCTTCTCGGTGAGCTCTGTTTCGATCGACCAAACCTTGAACGATAATGGATCTCGCATCAAAGCCTGGTTCCCTGGGGTCGACTGGAACCCTTCGCCCAACACTGTGCTGGCGTCTGTCATCTTGCTGTCGAGGGGCATACGACCAACCCCTTGGGGGAGGAGTGGGCACTCGACGCCGATCATCGCGATCGAATCGGTCATCATACTGATCACGCCGACCTCCACGTCCCTCACGCTCGGGGGCGATCTCGGGCTATGGGCCGACTAGACTGTATTCGCGGCGACGGATCTGCTGTGAATCCTGTTTCGCGACTGTGATACAGCGGAATTTTGATCTCCTGCTGTTCGAAGTAAATCTCTGATCTGCATCAAGCCTCTGCCAGCCTCCGACTGAGAGGGCTGAATCGATTCTGCTATACGAGCTGCAGTTGCTAGATTCTGAATCGGAGTTCGATATACCTGAATTGGTGGTGAAAAGAGTTGACATCGACTGGAGTCTGAAACCCGTTGACGTGCACGCTCGTCGAGTGCGCTCAGCCAGGTTGGCCAAACGCGCGTCCTCTAAGGCGCGAGCCTCGGGGGTTTCTCCAACGATAGGAGTATGCGCGCATCCATGTTCCGGCAGCGAAGATCTTCCCTTTGCAGCGAAGTGAGTGGCTCGGGTTGATACTCTTCGTGGACCTGCGCTGGGTCGCCTCCACTGTCGCCTTCGTCGGTGCGGGGGAAGCCGGGAGGACTGCACGGCCCATTGACCATCAGGACCTCCGCCGCTGGATCACTGTTGTCGCACTCGGATGCCATCTCTACGGAGCCAGTTGACAGGTCGAACAGGCCGTAGAGAGATTCGTCGGGCTCGATCGCCGCGACTTGGGGAGTGGCCGACTGGCGGGCCACCGCGTGCCTCACCCACCGCTGAAGCCTCGACCGACCGGAACGCTTGCGCTGGCGGGAGACAGGGAGAGAGGACGACGCATGGGTCGACCGGTATGGGGCCGACGGTTGTCGCAGGAGGACGCCGCGGACACACGCGCGAAAGTGCGTCGCCCCACGAACAGGGAGCGCGTCGATGTCGAGTGGAGCCTCCTGAAGCCAAGCGGAGTCGTCGGCGATGAACGTGAGCATGCCGAGACGGATCTCGTGGCCCTCAACCAAAACTCCGCCGGAAACCATGATGAAGGTGATTGGAACAATCGCAACCTCTCCATCAAGTCGCTAAGACACCTGCCCCATGGTGGGCGCCAACTGTCGTAGTTCTAAATCTGACAGTAGAATAGGAGGGGGGGTAGGAATGGAGAGGCAAGATCCTAGCTATGGAGTAGTTGTGTACACAAGGTGTTTACGAGTTCAGGCCCTTCTCGGAGGAAGTAACAGCCCTACGTCTCAGAGCCCGGAGGCGGTCGACTGGATTATATGCGTATGAATTACAGGGGTGCGAACCCTTTACACTGAGGAGGGGGTGGCTTATATAGAGTTCGCCAGACCCCTCCGGCCCTCAGTTATGTAGGGTTTAAAGTACATTAAGGTCTGGCGTTACTGGTAACGCCATACATAAAATGCTATCATGACCATAAAGACTACTTAATGACAGACCGTTTGTGTGCAGAGTGACTCTAGATCTCCTGTCGGTCGAATGAGTGGCTTGATGGTCGAGTGTCTTCGAGTACGTCGAGGAAATCCTTCCAGGTCGACTGAAAGGTAATTTCTTCTAAAAATGTCCTTGGGGAGGGTACCTTCGATAGAGACATGACCCTACCCTAGATACATGGCTTCATCAGTGACTAGCGCTCCAGCCGGTGGTTCGTGGGGCGGTTGGGGAAGAGAAGATCGAACGTGGTCCAACCGTTGGGATAGAGAGTTGGGAATCGGCTGAGAGCTTTTAAATTTTCAAGCGACTGTCTTCTAACAACTCCCTAACGTAAGATAGTGTCCAACAAACATCTTACATTATAAGGCGGAGAGAGTAGTACAAATTGAAGCTTATACTACTCTAGTTCCAACTTAGAAATTCACAACTTACAACTGTACGTTCCTGCAGCCTGTTCAGGAAAAAAATTACGGGTTCGTGAGACGAGTTGGAATCTCGGCAGTCGCCGCCAAACACTGCGTGGGAACCTTGCACATTTTTGTGGTACTTTGGGGAGTAAAGTACTACCAAGTTTCATGGGAGAAGATTTGTGACACACGACTGCATGAGCATGCATGTCCATGGTGACAGCCTTTTATTTTGGCTTTCTATTTTCAAAGTTTTGCATCTTTTAAACAAAAAATTCAAATTAAATTTTGTTTTCATATTCGTGTTTCTCGTGAGTAGCGCTTTTAAATAAGATCACTTTTCAATATATTTTGACGACCTTTAAAATATATGTTAAGTTTCAATGTTGAAACTTAGTACGAGCGGTTGATAAAAATCAATTATTTTGTGTCTGTGACCGACAAAGAAATATTGCTTAATACTATCTCTGAAACTGGTTGAAATTTGGCAGTTTTTGATGCAAAACCCGTAAGTTTCTTGTTGAAGCTTACATTTGTTTGAGAGATTTTCTTTTTTACTGTGCCCTCGTGCAGAATTGAACTAATGCGTGAATCACGAGACAGCACGAGTAGGCGGCGGGACTTGACAGGTGAGTGCCCCGAACTCCTGTGCCCCAGTGTATTTCCGCGCGTTCCATGCGTGTCCACGAGATCGATCATTTGATCATTCTTTGCCTAGCTCCGCATTTCTTATACCAGAAAAGCACGAGACGGTTCGCAGAAGCATCGCTTGCCACGAACCGCGTGTACTATAAAACAGTGTCCCGCGGTCAAGCAACATATCAATTGAATGTCGTTCAATGTTTGCGAATCTGGGAAAGTACACTTGTTTCTTTCTTATAGCAATAACTAAAAAGGCACACCCGCTGGCCTCACTTTCCTCCCAAGCAAAAGATTGCACTTCAGTTAGAGAGCGCATAATCCATACTATCAGTATCATCCTAGTAGCACGTAGTATGAGGATCTCAACGGACGCACGGCTAGCTTGTCAGTTGCGCGCACCGTCCACCC
Source organism: Triticum aestivum (assembly GCF_018294505.1). Lineage (NCBI taxonomy): Eukaryota > Viridiplantae > Streptophyta > Magnoliopsida > Poales > Poaceae > Triticum > Triticum aestivum. Next base: position 555,074,953 of record NC_057798.1, on the reverse strand, counting down.
TTGTTCGAACACGAGTACGTACCAACTAGTACTGCTCACCACCCATTGGGCTGGGCGTATCATACTAATGTGACCTCCCAACCTTTGAGCAGCACGTTGGCAGCATGGGTATACGTCAGTCAGACGATCTCCAGCAGCCCAGCCAAGAGAGAGAGAGAGAGAGAGAGAGAGAGAGAGAGAAAATCAAACAAAGGGCTCGTGCTGCATGCATCGCGGATTCCCACACAGTCGGTGCTGTCTTCATCATGCCGCTCCACCCCAGAAATGAGACTCCGTTGATTCCATGCATGGAGGACGACATGATAAGTACACTCGGCAGATGGGAGCCCAACCACGAGGTCTCGACTCTCGAGCACAAAGTGTTCGTGCTCGCCTACCACGCGAGCACAAAGTATTTTACTCACCATTGCCAGGAGACAGGAGTTGTTCACCAACTCACCACCACGCGGGCTGTCAGCAACCAACCCGCAGCAGCCAGTGAGCGACTCGATCGGCTCCCCGGGGGAAAAAAAGACAAAGGTAAAACGGAGGCCTATTTTACTGGCTGGCCAGCCCCGTGGTGCCTCGCGTGCGCACCGTCGCCTTTCGGACCGGCCCGGGACGGGATCCCCGTGAGCCAGGCACCGAAACGCGCCATGGGACGGGTGCACCGCCTCTGTCCCTCCCAAGGCAAAGGCACGCATGCATGCACGCACGACGGCCTTTTCGGCTAGTAATAAACATCTCCGTGTGTTGTTGTCATCTGCTCTGAGTTGTGATCCGGAGTTCCGAACGCTACGTGGAAGAAGTCTGTCTCGATGGCGAGCGCACCACGGCGGGTGCCGATTGGCCGGCTCGGCTCCCTCGCGGACGGGGAAGGCGCGGCCCCGGTGCACGAGCTAGTGCGGCGGCTCTCTTGGTGACATCACCCAAAGGAGCTCCGGCGTCGAGGGAAGTGCGTGCGCGTGTGTCCTTTTCCGTACCCGTGCGTGGTTTGAAAAACGGTGCAAAGCGGCTTTTACCCAAAGGAAATTCTATGTAAAATATTATCTGTGCCAGAAAGTATGCTTTCGCCCGACACTTATCATTTGAGTAAATTTTCTGTATCTTGCTATTTGGTGGGTTACAATCTGCTTGCCCCTTTTTATGGGGCTCTATCCTAGATTTGGCTTTTCAAATTGATAGGACACGTTAACATCTCCATAGAGCTCCCCAAAAAAGAAAAATCTCCATAGAGAAAGAAACATGAGCCTTTGGTCTTTGTTTTAAGAAAACATTTTATATTTGTTTCTTCTATTAAGTCTACTACGCATGCCCCCTCTCCCACCCAAAAAGATGATGTTTCCTCCGTCCCAAAACTCTTGTCTTAGATTTGTCTAGATACCGTATCTAGTTAGATACATCCGTTAGATACATCCGTATCTAGAAAAATCTAAGACAAGAATTTTGAGATGGAGGGAGTACTAAATTCGTGCATCCAAAGTTAGAAACAAAGTATTCATGTTTTGTACACACACCATTTCAAATTAGATATATTTTCAAATTTGGTCGGAATAATTAAGGGCATGTTCAGTAACGCCTCAGCTCTCGGCTGAAATGTCTATATTGCCTTTTCCCCAGGAATTGTCTATCCCTTTTTCTTCATATAATCGTTAAATTGCTAGTTTTCCTAAAGCAGGCAAGCACGTACAAATGGATTTAATTTGTATTTTTTTCTTCCATTGATCAAAATATGAAAAACCTTGATTTTTTGCGGGTAAAAGTTGATTGATAAGGGCTTCGGCAGGGGGACCCCGTCTCTCCTCTCCTTTTTGTCATTGCCATCGACCCTTTGAAGCAAATCCTCGACACGGCAACTAGGAAAGGCCTTCTGCACAAGATCTGTGGGAGAGGGGTCATCGTGCGTACCTCTCTTTACGCGGACGATGCGGCTGTGTTTGTTGCGCCCATCAAAAGAGATGTGGACAACCTGGCGGCCTCTGAGGGGATTCGGGAACGTCATCGGTCTGTGCACTAACTTCCATAAGAGCTCAATGGTGCCCATTAGATGTGGCAACCTCGACTTGGACCGCATAACCCATGGGCTGCCGGCTGTTAGGGCTGCCTTTCCGCTCCGTTATTTGGGGCTACCGCTATCGATTTGGAAGTTGAAGCTTGCTGATCTTCAATTCTTAGTGGATAAAGTGGCGAGTAGATTGACAACATATGAGGGCCAAAACATCACCACCATTGGACGCGCGGCGCTCGTCAAGTTGGTTCTCGCTTCCCAAGTCATCTACTTCATCACGCCGCTTGTCATACAAACCACCATCCTGCAAAACATTGACAAACTCGAGTGGGCATTCCTTTGGTCGGGATCGGATAAGACAACTGGGGCAAAGTGCAAGGTCAATTGGGACACTATCAGTAGGCCGCTTGACTATGGTGGGCTTGGGGTCCTAAACACCTTCAAGTTCGCGCGGGCCTTGCGTCTGCGGTGGCCTTGGTATGAGTGGAAGGAGCCCACAAAGTTGTGGGTTGGAGGTGGGAACCCGTGTGATGAGGATGACCTTAATTTTTTCTACGCATGTACCACCATCACGGTTGGCAATGGTGCGCGGACACCTTTTTGGGACTCTCCTTGGCTTCTGGGTCGCAAGCCCAGAGACATCGCTCCGCTCATTTATGACGCTTCCTCGCGGAAGCGCTGGAAGGTGCGGGAGGCTCTCAAGGAGAGCGCGTGGATTCTCAAAATCAGGCCACCTACACCGGCCTCCATTGAGCATGTTTCAGAATTCTTCACCCTATGGACGCTGCTCCAAGAGGTCCACCTTGATGAGCTTGCCGATGATGACATCCTTTGGAAGCACACGGCTTCCGGGAACTACTCCGCGGCCTCCGCGTACAGGGCACATTTTTTGGGCTTGGTCCTCTCCCCCATGGACCAAATGGTTTGGAAGGTTTGGGCCCCTCCGAAAGTCAAGTTCTTTGCTTGGCTCGCGCTTCAAGATAGGATCTGAACTGCAGACAGATTGCAGAGGCGAGGCTGGCCAAACTGTGGCCCTTGTCCCTTGTGCAGAGGGGTGCAGGAATGCGGTCCCCATCTATTCTTCAGATGCCGCTTCACCCTCAGGCTCTGGAACATGGTGATTCAGAAGCTCTGCATCCACGACGTGGACACGTCCGCATGGCACTTGTACGACTCCATCAAGGAATGGTGGGCGAGTTTGAGCGCCGAGGGCACTGCCAACCGGAAAGCGAAGGCTTCGATAAGCATGTTGGTTTCGTGGGTGATCTGGAATGAGCGTAATGCAAGGGTGTTTAGACACAAGAGTGCCCCTCCGCATGTTTTGCTAAACAATGTGATCGAAGAGTCTAACCTTTGGGTTAAAGCCGGGGCGAAAAAATTAGGGTCTTTCTTATTGCGAGAGTAATTGCCATGCCGTTTCCTGGCACTGTGTTGTAACAAACTCTTTCTCCTCCTCATTTAATATATGAGGCAAATCTTTTGCCTCCGTTTCAAAAAGTTGATTGATAATGCATTGAAAATGTTAGAAGGACAACTATGTTGACAAAGTTGAAGAAAACAAAGGGCATTTATTTTGGAACGGATGGACTACATATTAGTATACACTCACTCTGTCCCCAAAACATAAGGCATGCCAATTGTATGTTGTAGTATCAAACTTTCAAGTTTAACCAAATTCATGGAAAATTATCAATATCTAGAATACCAAATAAATGTACTACAATAATATTTTACATGAGAGATTCACCGACCTTGATTTCGAACTATAGTTGTTCACATTTTTTTCTATAAACTTGATGAAATATACTCCATTTTAAGACAATAATTGTATGCCTTACATTTTAAGAAGTACTAGTATTACAAACATGGTTGTAAAATACTTTACGCATTTAACTAAGTATTATGTGATTGTATATGGAAATCATCTTCCAGCTACAGACATTATTTTCGTTCTTGCTCCCTAACCTAGGCAACGGGCAGTGGCGGTGGCTGATCTACCCTACTCCATGGCGAGTATGAGGGCTCCCTCTTCCTCCGTCCATCGCTCGACGATGGTTAGGGGGCCAGTGATTCGGCCCCATGGTGGTAAGGTTAGGGTTTGCCTCCATTCATGGATGGCAAGACGTTGGTCTCACCGTTGGCGTGGAATAAGATATTCCTGACTTGTCCTCATTTTGGTGATGCTTCGTCTTCATGTCGTTGGGAGGTGAGTGGAAGATGGCGTATCCGTAGATCCATTTTTCGGGTCCGACAAAGTTTTTGTAGGTTTATCTCAGTAGTGTTGCCCTGCAGAGCGGCTAATGTGGTTGTGCGTCTTGATTCTATGACGCCATTTACGACAGACGAAGATGGGCCAGCTTCGGCCTCGTTAGAGGAGCGTGTGATATTGGTGTTCCCCAACTTTGTCTATCCGAAACTGGAGCATTCTACGGATCCTATCCAAAATTTTCTTCTCTGGGGCAATGATTTGCGTCTTTTTATCGTCGACTTCTCAACTGCTGCTTTTACAAGCTCCTATGTTTAAACAAGTTTGTTCCATTGAGATGGAAGCCAGAGGAGGCAACGAGCTTTCCACATGGCGCGGTCGCCCATGGATGCAGGAGGAAGGTGATTTGAGCATCCTCAAGGATTTAATTGTATTTTGTAAATTTTTGCAAAGGTGTTTGTAAGGATTTATGGTAATTCATATATGGTCTTTGGCCTGATAAAATCACCTTGCTACGGTAATGAGATGTGCCAGAGAACTTTCTCCTGTTTATTATTCAAAAGTTATTGAGAGTTTTATCCACAGGCTTTGGTCGTTAGCCGTAGAGAATCTCCATAGAGCGACACTGTGACAGTTATCTAATGTTTTCCTCCCTGTCCACCCGGTGACATTGTTTAGGAGACGTCTGCGCGACCTGTGTTGTCCTGGCTCGGCAACTTGGTGAGAGGAGGCTAGCTCGCAAGCACTCTCCAATCTCTTTCCAACTCCAAGCGTCTTATTTGGCAGGATTATTGAAAGGGAGATGTGTGCTGTTGTACTGCATGATTGAGCCCGCTTTCTGTTAGTATACGAGCACAAATATTGGAGACAGGAAATAGTAGTAGTAAGTTACCAACAGGAGTATGATGCTCCAGGTTAATTATAGCTTGTACTACTAGCACAGTTTTGTACTACCTCTGATCCCTCTTTTCTGGCCCAAAACTGAAGGGAGGTTTGTATATGATTGCTGCATCTCTACATGACCAATCTATATTGGTCTATGCCGGCTCATTTAAAACAGGGAGGTAGTAGGTAGAGTACTCTTGTGAGGTGTTTTGTTTGTAGGTGTAGCCGTCAGTTGTGTGTAAACTAAATGTAAGCGTGCACAAAGAACCAACCCCCTATCATTTTTAGGGAACATCAAAATGAAGAGTGAAAACTAGAAAATTTTCACGAAAGTGATGCTCGATAGAACGTCAGGAACATACGTAACACATAAACTAAAGCCATTCGATCGAGAAAACGCGCCAAAGTTTTGATAGAGAGGGTGGCCCGTACTAGAGGACAAATGTCAACAATTCAACCTTCAGCAGCCACCTATCTTGACCACACCCTTATGATCACAGAATTCCACCACAAAAATGACAACATATCACCAAGAAAAAACCCCAGCCCCGCAGATTCCATCCACACACCACATCTCTAAACGCACGCATGTACACAAAAAAGGTAAAAAAAAAAATAAACCTCGTCCTAGTGTAATAATTTTACAATCTTGCCAACGAACACAAGAGCGGCAAAGCATTGGCCCAAACAGTACTGGAAAACATCGTCCGATGATCAGATCACATATGAGATGGATATAACAGAAAGGCGAACGAATTTCCACTGGATTTCTTGTTATGTACTCCGGCTTGATTGGTTAGACCTGGCTGTTGGCCGCGGCCGCCGGCTCGACGCGGGTCTGCGCCGACCTGAGCATGAAGCCACCAACCGACTTGTCGTGCTCGTCGTCGTCGTGGTAGACGTAGGCGAACCCGCCGTGCCGGGTCAGGTCCATGCCGGCCATCTCGTCCTCGGCCGAGATGCGGAGCAGGCCCAACTTCTTGAGCGCGAAGAAGAGCGGGCCCATGGTGCAGCTCACGAACCCGGCGATCACGAGGATCTGCACGATGTGCGCCGCGAGCAGCCGCCCGCCGCCGCCCAGGAACAGCCCGTACGGCCTGCCGGCGCCGTAGATCTCCTCCACGTACTTCTGCTTGGCGAACAGCGCCGTGAAGATGATCCCCCACGCGCCGCAGCCGCCGTGGAGCTGCGCGGCCTCCAGCGGGTCGTCGTACTTGAGGCGGCCGGCGAGCGCGTTGAGCCCGATGAGCACCCACGCCGAGACGAAACCGCAGATGACGGCGGCCCACGGGTCGACCACGCTGCACCCGGCGGTGATGGCCGCGAACCCGCCGAGCAGGCCGTTGCAGACGTCCACCACGTTCCAGTGCCCCGTCTGGAGCCGCTTCCCGAACAGCGTCGTAAGCGCCGCCACGCTGCCCGCCAGCGTCGTCGTCACGGCGGTGCGGCCCACGCCCGACCACTGCCCGTTGATGCTCCCGGGGGGGCCGTACGACTTGAGGATGGTGACGAAGGACCCCGGGTTGAACCCGTACCAGCCGAACCAGAGCAGGAAGGTCCCGAGCACGACGAGCGACGCGCTGTGGCCCTTGAGCGCCACCGAGCGGCCGGCGTGGTCGAAACGGCCGATGCGGGGCCCCTCGATGAGCGCGCCCCAGAACCCCGCGATGCCGCCGACCATGTGCACGACGCCGGAGCCGGCGAAGTCGATCACGCCGGACTTGAAGAGCAGCGGGCCGGACGTGCGGGCCGCGGAGGCCCAGCCGTCCACGGACCAGATCCAGTGGGACACGACCGGGTAGACGAACCCGGTGAGGAAGGCCGAGTAGATGAGGTAGGCGACGAACTGCGTCCTCTCGGCGATGGAGCCGGAGGTGATGCCGGCGGCGGCGATGGCGAAGGCCCACTGGAAGAGGAAGAAGCTGTAGTCGAAGCCGGTCTGCGGCATGTCCTTGAGGCCGAAGAAGTGCTTCCCGATAAACCCGTTGGACGGCGTGCCGAAGGCGAAGGCGAAGCCGAAGAGGTAGTAGAAGAGCGCGCCGGCGGCGGCGTCGAGCACGTTTGTGAGCATGATGTTCATGGTGTTCTTGGCCCGGACGGAGCCGGCGCAGAGCATGGCGAAGCCGAGCTGCATGGCGAAGACGAGGTAGGCCGAGAAGAGCAGGTAGGTCGAGTCCACCGCCGACGTGGTGTCGGCGAACCTGTTGCACAGGTAGTCCGTGGCGTTCATCGCCGCCGCGCCCAGCAGCGGCGCCAGGTCCGCCGCGCACGTCGCCGACATTTCCGCGGCGCCCCTCTACTTAGGAAAGTGGTTGGTGTTCAGCGATCGGAACTGGCAAGTCGGGATTGGCGTTGGCGTGAGGAGGCTGGCTGGGGGAACCAACCGGTGGCGTCTGATTTATAGGAGACGGGCGAGGCACGGAAAAAACTGGCCAGGCGAAATAGGCGGACGGATTGGATTTCGTTTCGGAATATCGTGTGGTGACGATGGTTTTTTATCTTGGCTTTTGGCTGGAGAACGGGGCCCGCCCGGAGTGAATCTTATGTGGTGGTCTCGGATCAGGGGCGGTGCCGTTCTGGAATCTCTGGATTCTGGAGATCATAGCTGGGAGGACGTCCGTCCCATCGTGTACTTGTGTGTCGAGAGTTGGCACGAGGCAATAACCAGATACTCCTACTATTTCGGTTTGTTTTTGGAGTTTGTTCGGGGCTGTATAAATCCTTGGCTAGTTTCTCGCACTCTTCTGGTATAGTTCTGTTACTCGATTTCTTTTACGGGTAGTACTTCACATTGGCACGTTGGGACTGAGCTGTATCTTTGAAACTTTTAACCTTTGATGACACTTATTAATGCCCGAGGATCTCGGGTTTACAGCCTTGCAATTGTGGTGCTGCCCATGGAATCTTGATAGTCATGGCAAGATTTACATTTCGAGTAAGATATTTTATTGTTGCCTCTAGAGATGGTGATGCAGCGAACCATTTAGATATTCTCAGTCGTTCCCTAAGGAGGGTGGTGGGAGCGAACACTTTGAGATTCACGTGCGAGATCTGACGTACCTGAGGGAGTTCGCTCCAAATCAATGTTTATCTACCGTCATATCAATAGCATTTAGGATATTCAATTAGTTCAAACCACACACTTGCATCTCTGTTTCCGCTGGGTGTTTGTCTATTGCAAGTCTCACTCTCCCTCTCTCTCTCTCAACATTCATGTTCTTTTAGGAAGTTCTGTGTTCTGGCCTCTTTTTGTTCCATAACCATTCATCTTCTTTTCCCCCTATTTTAAGGGGAATATCAACCTTTATTCTTTGAACGAAAAGGCTGAACACATCTGACACGAGAGATTGTCCAAGGAATTATGGCATCGTACCTAGATACTCAACCGGGTCACCCACTAAACATGCAAACTTTGCACGGTGGAACACATCTTCGGAGAGGTACACTACGACCAGGGGCGGGCCCAGAATTTGAAGAGCGTGTATTCAAAATTACATAAGGAATTTTTCCAAAGCTTAAAAAGCCTTGTTTTTGCCACCTAAAACCAAATATATCACCATAACTCGTGTGGAAAATTCAAATTATCATGCCTAAATAATTTATAATTCAGTGCAAAGAAATCACAAATTCAAATACACTTGAAAAGTAAGCCAAGTAGCTAAATTAACTTACAGGTGTATGCATATATTACAATTGGGGTCGGACGTGGCTCGCACAGCCGGCCTACTTGGCAATGGAAAACGAAGGTGATGCATCGACACCTGTAACCAATAGTGCCTGTAATGATACATAAATTTAACACAACTAAGGTGAGATTCGACAAAAGAAAGCAAAGCATAATTTTGATGTCAGAGGATAAAAATGTATTAAGATACACGAACGCCTCAAACTATCTACCAGATCGAGTGAGCCTTAATTAGATGCGGCAATGCCCACTGCTGCCGACTGCAGAGATGGATTAAAGATGGATCGAGACAACAAGAGCCAACGGATGCTTTCCCCTACGCCTGGCGGCTAGGGTTTCTCTCCTCTTAGGCGATCTCCCTCGCCTCTGAGTCCTACCCGGCAACTCCACCACCGATCGACCTTGGTTCACGTCCGCCCTCGCCCCTCCCTGCTCTCGGCGTCTCTACACCGAGATAGCGACGGCGATGGCGTCCCCCTCCGATGCTCACTCCGCCACGGGCGGCAGCGGCGCCGCCACGGCTGCACGATCGGATTTGGGTGACTTTCTGGAAAAGTTGGATCTGAACGACGATGACTTTGTGGATGTGGAGATCGATGAGGATGATCCTGAGATTCAAGAGAGCGTCCGCTGGCTTGCCCTGGCTAGGGTTCATACTAACAGGAATTTTAGCCCATCAGCCTTCTACAAGGACATGAGGGCGGCATGGAACCCTGCTCAGGAAATAAGATTTAGGCCTGTTGGCCCTAATCGTTTCATCGTCCAAGCATGTTGTTTGGGGGACTGGGACCGCATGATGAAGCAAGGTCCCTGGCTCTTTCGTAACATGGCGGTGCTTCTATGCCCGTACGATGGCTTCAGCAAGACGGAGGAGGTGGAATTCTTCCACATCCCAATCTGGCTGCAGATTCACAAGCTCCCAGACCCTTACTGCAAGCAAAACATCGTGGAAAAGCTGCTGAAGGATGCGGGAGAAATCATGGAGATGCGGTTGAACGGGAACACTCGCGGTGACTATGTTAGGGTTCGGGTGCGACATGATATCCGCAAGCCCCTCACAAAGTACGTCAGCATCGTCCGTGCTAAGGAGCGCCAGGTTTACCTGGTTAGATATGAGAAACTCGCTAGATTTTGTAAGTTCTGTGGTCTGATTGGTCATGATCACAAAGAGTGCGGTCTGGGTATCCATGAGGAGAAGGATCTCAAGTTTGGTGAATGGATCTATGCATATGCTCCCAATAAACCCAGGCAAGAGGAGCGTACTACTAAACCTACTGGATATGCGCCAATGAAGGCTGATGACAAGGTGCCCGGTAGATCGGAACCTCAGTATGCTCCCTATGACGCCGAAGTGTTGGACACAGCAACGAGCCCGATCAAGAAAACTAGTGTGAGAACGGATGGGGTTTTAGTCCCAAAAAGGAGGCTGGACTTGGAGGAGGCAGGGAAGCCACTGGGTGACGGTCCTGGAGTCCCAAAAACAATCTTGGCCATCATTGATGGTAAGGAAATTGCTCCGGAGGGGGCTGGCTCTCCTACTGGAAGTAACTCAAGCAGCAAGAGGTTGAAAGTGAATACGGTTAGTGACAACAACGAGAGATCGGCGGCCTCCCTCGAGGAGGACCGCCGGACGCAATGAATATCCTATCATGGAACTGCCGGGGAGGGGGGGACCGCCGAACGGTTCGTGAGGTGTTGGCCCTCTCAAAAGCCAATAACCCCAAGCTAGTCTTTCTTTGTGAGACTAGGCAAGAAGCAGCTAAAGTGGAGTAGTTGAAGTGGAGATTAGGCCTCAAAGGCTTTCATGCTGTTAGCAGTGACAGACGAAGTGGTGGCCTTGCTTTGTTTTGGGAGGAGACACTGTCAGTGACAGTGCTCGAATCATGTAACAGATTTATTGATGTTCGAGTTTATGATGTGGGTTCTGGTACTACTTGGAGAGGAACCTTTGTCTATGGGGAACCACGTGTGGAAAATCGTCATCGCATGTGGGATCATCTTTGTCGTCTGAGGGCAGTGTCTCAAGATCCTTGGGTGGTGTGTGGCGATTTCAATGAAGCCTTATGGCAGCATGAACATCTCTCAAGAGCGACTAGATCAGAGTCTCAAATGGAATCATTTAGGGATTGCTTGGTAACATGTGAGCTACAGGACCTAGGGTTCTCGGGGCTCCCCTATACATACAATAATGGCCAGGACGGCCATCGCAATGTCCAAGTGCGTCTTGACAGGGCCTGTGCTGATGAGGCTCTGCGGGATCTTTTTCTGGCGGCCCGAGTTGTGCACTTAGCCACCTCCTGCTCGGATCATAGTCCGCTCTTAATAAACCTCAAGGGGGTGCAGGAGCCGGGACGTAAGCCGACTGTATCGAGATATGAGATCATGTGGGAGCGTGATGTGAAGCTCCCCTCGATCATCGCTGACGCGTGGGCGAGGCACCGGCCAGCTGGTGACTTGGGATCAATTGCCATCTCACTGAAACAAGTCATGGGAGATCTGAAGCAATGGAGCAAATCTACCTTCGGGAATGTTTTGAAAGAGATCGAACGGTTGCGGGGCCAGCTCTCTGACCTGCAGCTATCAGGAGCGGACCAAGCTCAACTCCGGTCAAAGATGTTTGAACTTGATGAGTTGCTGTACCGAGAGGAGATGATGTGGCTGCAACGGTCTCGTATCACGTGGTTGAAGGAGGGGGAGCGTAACACTAAATACCTCCACCGTCGGGCAGTGTGGCGGGCGAGGCGAAATCTTATACAGAGACTTCAGAAAGAAGATGGGTCCTGGTGTGTGGCACCGTCGGAGATGGAAAGGATGGAATGCTCATACTTCAAAGAGGTTTTCACCAAGGATCCGACCCTGGATCCGACCGAGGTTCTGGATACTATCACCCCTAAAGTCTCGCTGGAGATGAATGAGGCCTTATGCAGAGCATATACGAAGGAGGAGATATCCAATGCGTTGTTTCAGATTGGTCCGTTGAAAGCCCCGGGATGTGATGGTTTCCCGGCCAGGTTTTACCAACGGAACTGGGAGACTCTTAAGGTGGAAATCATGGCAGCGGTACAGGAGTTCTTTACTAGGGGAATCATGCCGGATGGTGTTAATGACACGACTATTGTGCTAATTCCCAAAGTGCAACATCCGCGAGAACTCGAAGATTTTAGACCCATTAGCTTATGCAATGTGGTGTACAAAATTGTCTCCAAGTGCATGGTAAATAGGCTTCGGCCACTGTTGGATGAGCTAATTTCTGAAAATCAGAGTGCCTTCATCCCTGGTAGGCTTATCTCTGATAACTCCATAATTGCTTTTGAATGTATCCACCACATACAAAACGTCAAGCAAAATTCTTTGCCATGGTGTTCTTACAAGCTGGATCTTTCAAAGGCGTATGATCGTGTTGACTGGAACTTCTTGGAGAGGGCTCTGTCCAAGTGGGGTTTCTGTGATGCTTGGATATCCCGTCTTATGTCATGCGTTACATCTGTGAGGTATTCTGTGAAATTCAATGGCAAGTTACTGGAGGCATTCTTCCCCTCAAGAGGGCTCCGTCAAGGTGACCCCTTATCACCCTTTCTCTTCCTCTTTGTGGCTGATACACTGTCTGCCCTGTTGCATAAATCAGTGAGAGAGGATGGCCTACAAGGGGTCAAGATATGCAGGTCTGCCCCGGTGATTACGCATCTTTTGTTTGCAGACGACTCACTCCTATTTTTTCAAGCCTCGGAACAGCAAGCTGATTTGGTTAAGAGTGTGTTGAACACGTATTCGGCGGCGACTGGACAATTGATTAACCCGTCGAAGTGCTCCATCCTCTTTTCAGCAAATTGTTTGCCATCTGTGATACATGAGGTGAAGTCGGTCTTGGAAATAACCCAGGAAGTTTTTGAGCCTAAGTATTTGGGCCTCCCGGTCCCGGAAGGAAGAGTACATAAGGGAAACTTTGAAACCCTCCAGGATCGGTTACGAAAGAAACTTATCGATTGGAGCGAACAATACGTGTCTTCTGGAAATAAGGAAATATTGATCAAGGCAGTCGCACAGGCGATACCTACTTATGTCATGAGTGTCTTTAAGTTACCGACATCGGTATGCGATGAGATGACTCGCATGATCCGCCAGTATTGGTGGGGCGTTGAGAATGGGAAGAAGAAGATGGCATGGATGAGTTGGGACAAGTTGCGACTACCAAAATCTATGGGTGGCATGGGGTTTAAGGATATGCGGGCTTTCAATCAAGCTTTACTGGCCAAGCAAGCTTGGAGATTGCTAGATTCACCGGATAGCCTATGTGCACGGCTCTTGAAAGCTCGTTACTACCCGACGGGACAGCTTTTGGATACCTCGTTCTCTGGTAATGGCTCTTCTGCTTGGAAGGGCATACTTCATGGTCTTGACCTGCTGAAGCAAGGTGTTATCTGGAGGGTAGGCAATGGTGCTACCATACGCACATGGAGGGACCCCTGGATCCCTCGACCGTCGTCATTTCGTTCTATCACCCCGAAGGGGACCTGTCGACTAAACCGAGTGGCCGATTTCATTGACGAGAACGGTGCTTGGCGTGTCGATCGTCTTCGGGAGTTTTTCTGGCCAATGGATGTGGACTACATATTAAAGATCAGGGCTTCACCGCGTAACCGCGAGGATTTCGTTGCATGGTTCCCGGAAAAGTCTGGTCTATTCTCAGTAAGAAGTGCATATAAGCTGGTCACATGCGATCACAATATCGCTTTTGCCAATGGGTCGTCGAGCACGCACCCGGCGGGAGATCGCGTGGTATGGAATTGCGTCTGGGCGGCCAACGTTCCATAAAAAATGAAAATTCATGCGTGGAGAGTGGCGACTGGTACGCTTGCAACACAACGATGTAAAAATCGGAGGCATCTGGCGACCAGATCCCTATGTCCTCTTTGTGGGATTGAGGAGGAGTCTACTTTTCATGCTTTGGTGGCCTGCACACATGCTAGAACTTTGTGGGTCAACATGCGTCGGAGGTGGCCTCTGCCGGAGGATGACACTCTAGTTGATAACGGACAGGAATGGCTCATGACACTCCTCAGCGTTTGCTCAAAGACAGTTGCAGATATGGTAATCCCGTTGATTTGGAGGATTTGCCAGGTTCACAATGATCTGTATCATGGCAAGGAAGCACCCCCAGTGTTGACCTCCGTTGAGTTCTTGGACAGTTACTACAAATCTATCAACTTGGCTGGCAAGTTCACTGTGGAGGAGATTCTCAAAGGTAAAATGTCCTCGGCAGCCCCGGTGGCACCGCGCCACACAAGGGTGTCTCCTGCCCTACCATGGCCGGCACCACCGGCAGGGTCTGTGGCCCTGTCCGTTGATGGCTCCTTCCAGGCTGAAGACGGCTCTGCGGCGATCGGGATGATACTCAGGAACCGCGAGGGGGTCATCCTCTTTGCATCTTATAGATATGTTTTTCACTGCAACGACCCCTTGGAGGCGGAACTACATGCGATGATGCAAGGTATGACGTTGGCCATTGAGCACTCCAAGGCCCCGGTGATCCTTCAATCAGATTCTTTCGAAGCTTTATCATGTCTCGCCACGGATGCTCTCCAACGGTCAGCGTATGGTCAGCTAGTGATGGAGATCAAGCACTTATCTGGTATTAGGGACTTTGTTCCTCAGAAACTTAGTCGTGTTCAGAATAGAGTTGCCGATCGGCTGGCATACTATAGCCGTACGGAGCGTGCCACTGCTGTGTGGCTAGGCTCGATTCCTCCATGTATTGAGGATGTATGGCCTCTCGACTGTAACTCTATGAATTTGCAATAAAAACTCCCTTTACCCTCGCAAAAAAAAAAACAAGAGCCAACGGATGGCTGTCGTCGCATGCCTGGGTCGCGCCGCCTGCGTGCCTGTTCCGCCGTGCGCGCGTGTGATCAGGCGGTGGCAATCAGCCCAGCCGCCATGCCCTGCCGCTTCGAGCGCGAACAGAATTGGGGATGGAAGCCGTTGGTTTCTTGTGCGATATGTGTTTTTAATGAAGCCCTATTCTATCGATGGATCTGAGGCTGGTGCGTGCAGGCCCTGCGTGCTGCAGCTGTTTGGGCCACTTCGGCCATGTTGGGGTGTGGGCTAGCCTTCGTTTTGCGGTTGAAATTGTTACCTAGCCTGTTTTCACGTATCTTTTTCATTTTTCCCCATACATACACATGGTATACACTATATATACATGGTTTTTGGCAAAAATAATGGGTATTCAACTGAATACCCTTGAATTGAACTGGGCCCGCCCCTGACTACGACTCCATTTCTACGGTCCCACATGTCTAAGATGTTCTATTGTCCCCGGCCTTTGTAACCACTTGCATAGGTGCAACCAAAAATATTTTCCACCATTGTATAACACTGTAGGGTTTTCATTTGATTTTTCTTTTAACCGTGGATTTACTTTTGAGGGATGACGATTGTACCTGCAAATTTTTGAAACATATACCCATCTATAAGCTACATAATTGTTAAGATATTGTTTTCAAGCTCCCAACTTCATTTCCTATGGACCAGGGAATTAAAAAGTATCAAATTTCTGGTAACAAGCTTAACCCAGAGAACCACAACATGCAAAGATGCATAACCTTCTACTTAGTGGCGGAGCTACAATAGAATTCCTGGGTGGGCGGAACACAAAATGTGAACATTTGAGTGCCCAAAATACTTTTTTTCTTCCAGCTAGGCCCTCTACTTAATATTTTCTTCACAAAATTGTCCAAAGTTTTTTTGGTGGGGGGGGGGGCACAGCCCCCTATCAATACACTAAGCTTCACCACTGCTTGTACTGCTCAACCCATCTACTCCATGGGAGGCCGGCCTAGTATTTTTAAGAGTCGTGGCCACCGCAAAATAATTCAATTTCCTACTAAATGTTTTAAGAGTTCGGTTAGGTGCCGGTTAAAAAGGAAAATGTAATTTATCCTCCTCTAATACCGGATGGGGGATCAGTTAGAAATGCTCTATTTGTGGTATGGGAATTAAAAGTTGATGTCTGCTGAAAACGAACTATCGGTTAGAAGGTTAGTGGGGTGGTACAGCGGGAGGAGATGTTCCTGCCAAAGCGAGGATTTTATTAGTGTCTTTGTCATTCTTGTAGCTCCACAACTTATATCTTTACTTGGCTACAATTCTCTAATAAAAGATGTTATTACAACCGATATATCCAGATGGAGGGAGTAATTTATTGCTACTGAGGCTAAATGCAACACAAAGTCTCTTATAGTGTAAGACATACTCCCAATTGAGTAACACAGTAATACTAGTTTTCTATGTTTACTGAATCATGCTGGCGTCCCAATTGAGAAATAATCCCTCGTGTATCATCATTCGATTGGATTCACCACCATATCCCAATTTGAACACAGAAGATTCAAATGTGTATGTGACGTAATTGAAGAGGACTTTTGGTGCGAAACAAAATATGTCACGCGAAACGAATCCTGTCCACAAACACCTCTGTTTGTAATCTGTTCTTTTTTGCTCCGGTCAACTGTACAGTACTCTCTGTTTCATTTATTCATTTTGGAATCCAGGCTCGCTGCGTTTTTGTTTGTTTGTTTTGTCTGTGTGTAAAAGACAAATCATTTGCAGTCGAGCAATCTCGTTGGCGGATAAACTATTCATCTGGTCCGTTCAAGTACGCAATGGACGTGCAAAACCGGCGGCCGCACAATTCTGCTTCCAGGAGCTTCTCTTTTACTTTTCTTGTTTGTTATTATGTATAGCAAATTTATTCCGTTGCTTGTTCCCCTACAGACATGCTTCAGATTTCGTATAAGTGCTTGCTCCTGTCTAAATATGTATGTGCTTGTCAAAATCTGATCCTCTATCGGACCTCGTGTTTCAAACTGGTCCTGTTCCGGCCGCAAACCATGCGAACACCAATCATGTAGCCCAGCTTGATGATAAGACACCGCGATGCAATTTCAGTTAAAGTAATCGTGGTTGTCAACTGTTTACATGTTACCGGCAGCCAACTAGTGTATGGCGAAAATCGTGTTACCGGCAGCTAGCAACCACCTAGATCGCCGTAAGCTCCCCGCCGGGGTGGCAGCGAGCGAGGACCGCAGCCACAGCCCACGGGAGGGCGCGTAAAGAAAGGATCCCCAAATGCAACAAGCAACTCCCGTGGAAACCCGACGCAGTCGGATGGATCGATCTCAAGGTCAGCGCCCAACATGGCGACTTTGTTTATGCACCTACCAATCACACTCGCATCTGAAGCTATCAGAGACTAGACTAAACTAAATCCATCGCCTCGCCTGCGAGAATAGACTAAGTCATCTCTGCTCTTCGAGAAAACAGTGTGCAGCCGGCAGCGTATATTCACAGTAGAATAGCTCCTCCAGGCCACCTGTCGCATCTCCGGTTGCGAAATTCGACTTTTGTTGGCAGTTCGCATGATCTGGTGCGCTGGGTTTCTTCTCTTTCTTTTTTCGTTATCTGAACCATGTTGTGCTTTTCTTTATGATCCATGGCGCGTAGAACCGTCTGTCCGTTCGAGGAGATCGCTGACTTTGCTTTAGTGGTTAATTAAGCAGGTTTCCGTTAGAATAGAACGCAGCGCCGGCGATGGCATCCTCCGGTCCGGAATATTGTACTGTACGAGACGAGTTCCTCTTTTGGCCTCCTCATCCATTCGCTAGAGCTTTCATATTACAGAGGACGAGTGTGCCATGTGAAGCGAGATGTATGTTTCAGCTCTATGCCTGCGTGTTTGCACGCCGTCGTCGTCGTACCTTAGATGATGCTTAGTCACTATTTTAAACATATCAGTGCCGCTTGATGAAGAACCACCCCAGTTACATCTTCTTGAACTGGATCCTACTCCCTCAGTTATGACCCAACTTTATACTAAAGTTAGTACAGAGTTGAGTCATTCATTTTGGAACAGAGGGAATATATCCTATTTGTACGCATCCCGGCATGGGCTGTCTGTTTCCGTTTAGCCTCACACACAAGGAGCAGATGAATTGAATGCATGCTTGTCTGAAGCTTTTGCTCCTACTACTACTGCCCAGCTGCTATTCCAGTTTTTGCTTTTGAAATTTTCCGATTATTTTCTGCAACTTGGATGCTCCACATTACTGAATGCTTAACAGTACTCCCTCTGTTTCATAATGTAAGACGTTTTTACAAGCTAAACTAGCTTACAAAAATGTCTTACATTGTGGGACGGAGGGAGTACTTCATTGGTATGCTGTAGCTGTAACCCTGCGATTGGCAAATGAGCCTATGTTTAGTGCCAAGTCAACACGGCTTTGCTGTGCGAAACTCTGAGAAATTGCGAGAGTAATAGCCAATTGGGGCTGAAACCCACCTACGAATGACTGATCGAGATTCTTGCGAGTGCAGTACGTACCAAAGATGCACTGGGTATACAGATACTGAGAATCTGAGATACTTAAAGAATCAAATTCAATGTGCTTAGCAAGGAAAAAACCCAATTACTCTATTTTCCAAGAGGAGTAGCTGTAATGCCAACCTCCTGTCGTTTGTCAAAAGATGCCATCAACTGCTTCAGAAACAGTTCATCTGGCCAGAACTCTGCATCGAGATCGGTCTAACAATATTCAAGGCTGAGCTAATTAGTCGATTAAGATTAAATCACATGGTGTCGCTCTCGGCCTAGTGGCAGTGTTTCCTATTTCGAGACTTGTCATTGCATATTGGCTGGATTACTGATTTGGATTCAGTTAAAAGGGACGTAATCACTTGTATATAAGATGCAAAGTCAGATCGGTAGAGCGAACGGCGTCGCCATAGCTAGTCTGACGTTGCCATGTCCATTTGATGACATGCTGAACGACGCTTAACAAAGGGAACCTTTTCTTCTCATTTTTTTCCAAAAATAATAAAATCCTCTTCAGAAATAAAAGAAACTCGTCTTCCATATGAATCCACGGCGCTAGCACAACACATTTTTCCTGCATAAGTACTCCATCCATCCCATAATATACGAGCGTTTCTGACACTAATTATGGAAGCCGTCGATAGCGATTCATTTCCGATTCGATGATCTCATAAAATGAATGGATTCTTGAAAAGTACTTCCTCCGTAAACTAATATAAAAGCGTTTACATCACTAAATAGTGATCTAAATGCTTTTATATTAGTTTAGGGAGGAAGTACTACTCTTACTACTTCCTCCGTTCCAAATTACTCGTCGCTGAAATGGATGTATCTAGAACTAAAATACATCTAGATACATCCATACGTGAGACAAGTAATTCGGAACGGAGGGAGTAGTATATGCTGCGGTCCTGTCGTCAGTTATAGAACAGGGCTCGAGATAGCAGCAGTCCATCTCTATTTGGCACCCGGGCTCGGTCGCCGGATTAGCCAACGTACGCGGGTGACAGGGATCTACATTGATTCATGCGCGTCATACGGGTAGAAAACCTGGGGTTAACATTATGACCTGACCAACGGAGACGTGGAGCTGCCGCCCTATTTCCTCGCCGGTCCATTTCATGCTGTACGTAACGCTGCGTGTGGCCATGGATGATGGCTAGAGTCCCGGAGCTTCAGCAGTTGACCTTCGCGTTGGGAAAACAATGGCGCGAGGGTCAAGGTCGAAACGTGCCGCGGATTTACGCCGCCGGCATGATATTTATGTTTAGTCAGAGCTATGATGGGAGGCCGTGGTAGTCTTCCCTCCGAGTTGTTGATGTTCACACTTCATGCTGGGATGAACTATCAGAGTTACCTCGCCGGGATTTTTGTGCTGAAGCTCTATGTGGAACGCTGACTTGGCTTGAGCGATTATTGAGCTGGAGCCTTGGCGGACGCAACTTTTTTTCTTTCTTTTTTTAAAGTGTGAGTAGGCTACGCTCGGTGCCCGGCAGATTGTAATGTGTGCTGCCCGGCCCGCTCACTACCACACGCGAAACTTTCTCTTTTTCTTTTTTCCCTTTTTCTTAAATGCGCGAGCATTTTTTAAAGAAAATTTCAAATACGCCGGAACTTTTTTTCTGACTCAATTTTTTCAAATTCGGTGAACATTTTTTGAATTCGATAAAATTAGTTCAAAATGGATGATTTTTTTCCAAATTGATGAACATGAACTTTTTCTCAGATCCGATGAACTTTTTTAAAAACCGATGAACTTTTGTTTCAAATTTGATGATTTTTTTTAAATCGATGATTTTTTTTCAAATTAATGAACGTTTTGGAAATTTGATGAATTTTTTCATTGAAAATCAAAATTTCTAAACAATTCAAAAATCTAATTGCTACTACGTATAATAATTAATTAGTAAAGGTTTTATCATTTATGCCACTGGTTGTGTCTCACGACCCAGTTTTGCCACTAGGAATTTTAACTACTAAAAAATGCCATCGCTTCGTTAGGCGCGTGCTAGAAAATGTCATTGGACACCATTACTGTCAGCTCAAATCTTGTTTGTCATGTTATAATGACCAAAATACCTATAGATCAACATGTTAGCTCCCCCTCTATCTCACTACAATAAAGCATGGGTCCCACTTGATCCCAACATCATTCTTATTTTCCTCTAAAATTATTCGCTTGCTTACTCCTGACATGTGGGGTCCATACTTATCATTGTGAGATAGAGATTTGACATGTGGATATAGAGGTATTTTTGTCATATAACATGGACAACGAGTTTGACCTGACAATAACGATGTCTAATGACATTTTTGAGTAAACATCTGATGGAACAATGACATTTTTGAGCAAACATCTAATAAAACGATGACATTTTTGAGCAGCTGTAACTTTTAATGGCAAAACTGGGTAGTATGATACAACTAGTAGCATAAATGATAAATAAATAACACAGGTACAATGGTTCTTAAATAGTTGGCGTTGCAATCCATCACTAGCAATTGGTAGGCGTAGTGGTTAGCTAGACAGTTCGTACATAGTTGCATTCACTGTTTTCTGGTATTTTTTGGGGAGACTTTCCACTGCGCTGCATTCACTGTTTTGCTTTATTTTTTCGCATACAAAGTCTTCCGCTGCATTCACTGTTTTGCTTTATTTTTCAGGTTTTATTTTTCTATTTTTTCTTTGTTTTTTGTTTCTGTTTCATTTTATTGGTTCTTGGTTTTCACATTGTTTCGTTATTTTGCATCGATTTCTTTAGTTTTTCCTTTTTCATTCTCTTTTTCACTTCTGTAGTATTTGCTTCTTTTTTGGTTTTCTTTAGGTTTCATTTTTCACTATGTTGCATTGCTTTTGATTGGTTTCTTTGTTTGTTTTCTATTTTCCTTTTCTTTTCTCTTCAATTTTCTTTGTTTCTTTCCAATTAGGCTTCTTTTTTACATTTTTTCTTACACATTGTAAAATTTTCATATATGTAAGTAAATATTTTTTATACATCTTTATCAATTTTGAAATACATGATTGATTTTTTAAAATATATATGTTTTGAGTTCTACTTTTTTCATATATATAGCAAGAACATTCTTTGTACTCATTTCAATATTTTTCAGAAACATATTTTTTTTCAATATATGTTTTGAATTCTACTTTTTTCATACATATTATATATTTTTCATGTACTTGACTAATATTTTTCTTACTCATATTCAGCATTTTTCAAATACATGATTAACCTTTGTTTAGATATTTGTTTTGGTGTCTACTACTTCTCATATGGATTGTACATTTTTTGTGCACATAAGAAACATTTTATACAAGTTTAACAGTTTGCGAGTATAGGATTAACATTTCCTCAAATATTCGTTTTTATGTCTACATTTTTATACATATGTGATACTTTTTTTGTATACACCAGGAACATTTTCTTATACATGCTTCACATTTTTCTAAATACATAATTAACCTTTTTCATATATTTATTTTAACTCTGTTTTTCACATACACATTGTACATTTTTTATACATCTGGAACTTTTTTATACGTGGTTAACATTTTTTAAGTACATGATTAACATTTCTCATATATGATGTGTTATGTTTATATTTTTCATACACATTTGTACATTTTTCGTATGGATTCGATATATTTTTCTATACCCATTTAACATTTTAAAAACTTTATTAACATTTTTCAAATACTTGACTAATTTTTTAATGCTTGATTAACATTTTTTAAATACTTGAACAACCTTTTCATACACATTGTGTGTGTTCTGTATACAATTTTCATATACATGAGAAACATTTTTTGATACACATTTATCATTTTTCAAATGCTTGATTAGGATTTTCAAATAAATTAGGTAAAGTTTTTTTATAATATATATTTAGAACATTTGGAAGTATAAACAAATGTAAAAAGGAAAGTAAAAAACTTGAAAAGAAACAGAAAAGGTGAGGCTGTGGCATGTGGCCTGCCGCTTCCTGGGCCGGCCCATCCTCGCGCACGCTGGCGAGGCTCCCTACTTCTTGCAAGACGCGTGACATAGGCGCATCCCAGCCAAGGTCTGATTTGAGCGGTATCATCGACTTCTCTTTTAGGGAAAGAGGCCTAGGCCCTTGTAGCGCGTCAGTCCGTCTCCAACAAGTCTGTCTTTTTTTTCAAACATCTTCAATTCATACGTTTTGTCTCTAGACAAACGAATGCTGACTTGGCCCCGCATACACGAGTTGCGTGCAATGTTTTTTTAGAACTCCCTATGCATCATCATTGGAATATTTTCTCAGGCAATATGAAAGACATAAGAAAATTGCAACATTTTAGACACACAACAAAACATTCAAGGTATGCAGTAAATCCTCATTTCATCGCAAGAACTAATTGAGAAAATAGAAAGTATCAACAGATGCAATAGGGAAATCAACGTAAGCAACATTTAGAAATGGTATATGCAGCAATGGAAAAACACATTTACAACATAGAAACAGCCCTCTTGAAACGCAACGAGAAAACATAGCAACATAAACCCCATGCATTCACAAAGAACACCATACCCCCCCCCCCCAAGCATGCATGTTGAGATGGCATACACACCATAAATAAAAAACATAAATCCGCTTATCTCGCACCTCCAACATTGGAGGCATTAGCGATCGCTGGTTCGACTCCTTGCTGATCAATATGTTGAGATGGAATACATAGCACAACCATTTAATACAAGCTGAATCAGACAAATCAACTACTCTAGATCAATGATTCAAAAAGGATGATTAAGAAAAAATGATTGCTGCCGATATAGTGAAATTTTATTATTGCGCTATAGGAGCGCTCATACTATTGAATCCATCGTTTACCAGACTGACGATTTATTCGAAAGCACCGCCGATCGAGATCAGGGACAGTCTGGTAATGTGCTCGTTCAGTTGAGCTTGCTTACGGTTACGGTGCTTCCGGAAATGGGCGAGGGCGAGCCCATCTCCACACGGGGGTTGCTGCCTCCTGCTTCGTCGTCGTCGCTGACCTCGCGCTCGACGTAGCCCTTTGCGTAGTACTCCTTCGCGATCTCGTCTCTCTCTTTCTGGAAGTCATCCTCGATCGCGTTCACCTCCCGGATCATGTTGGTGACGTAGTCATCCAGCTCGTCCGGGGACACCGGGAGGCTGCCGAGGTCGTCGAGGTTGGTGAGGGCCAGCCTCAGCTTGCTCGCCTTGCGGACGGAGTCGACGGGGATGCGCACGCCCTTGTACCGGATGCAGCTGTCGATCTCCTCCTGCGTCATCCTCCTCGTCTTCTTCTTTGGTTTGCCGCTGGCCACCGTAATCTTACCTCGCTCCGGCAGATCCGCCGCTGCAGGGGAAGGCGCCTTCTCCGACGAACTCGCCATCTGCGGTTTGATTGATTTCGAAAAACTTCCTATCCGGTACCTGGCGCACGGATCAGGCGAAGATATATATTAGGAAGACTGATTCCTCCGAGAGCCTCACGCCCTCACCTTAGAGGGCCCCCGTAAATGGGCTATGTCCAGTACGGGTTTTCTTTTTTCGTTTCTCTTTTTCCTAATTTCTTTTCTTTTTATATAATCCGATTATATATCTATATATATCAATTCAATTCATTTTTTTAGCAACGTCCATTAAAAATATCTTGAATGTAAAAAGCCACGTAATTTTCAAAACTGCTCATACCATTCCAAAAAAAAACATCTGTGTCATTTATAAAATGTTCACACGCTTAAAAATGTTCATGAAGATGTAAACTTTGGTCGTGTAATTTTTTTAAAAAAATCATACCTCTAAAAAAGATGAAAGTAAAAATATGTTCACATATTTTAAATATGTTCATAGCATCTTTAAAAAAAATATTCATGAAACATAAAAAATGTGTTCGCGCAATTTTTCATAAATGTTCATACATAGAAAAAATGTCCATGCCATTTTGAAAAATGTGTTCACCTAATTTTTATGATTAATTTATCATGAAAACTTGCAAGATATTGCTTTACGCATGTCTTATGAACCATTGTCACCTCTGCAAGGAATGCTGACAACTCTGCTGGCCTACGAATGATCTACCTGACCTTCAGCTCGAACTTCAGCTAGTAAGTTAGTTAACGCCTATATCAGAAAAATTTTACAGTTAAAATTTTAGCTTCTTCAAAGAAATATACTTCCTTTCGGAAAGATGAATACTCCTCCGACCAATGATCACACTACAAATCTCAATTAACAAATATCACTTCTTGGCATAATCTTGAGAGCTCAGTGATACCTATTCTAGATGCGCTACAAGCAAAGCTAGCATTTGAGAGCCTTGACTTGAGGACATTAGTACCGGAAAAAAAATCTATTTGTTGATTTTGACAACTACCCGTGTTAAAGCTTGTTATTAAAAAAGAAAAAGAAAATAATTAATTAATTAACTTTGAAGAGCTATGGATATCAAAATGTCGCTCCATTATAATTTTGTTTGATGCTCCCTGATTACTAGGATATAGTGTTCTAGGAAAATTAGAAGCATAATTTTGGCTCTTCCAACCAAGATTGTAATTTTTACGAGCAATAAAATTAACATCACCAGTCTCAACATTAAATAACATTTTTATAGAAAGGACGCGGAGTTTTGGCTCCCGGGCTCATCTGCACCCACGCTCAGCAAACAATTCAAAAAAATACTAGAAAAATTCAAAAAAATTCAATTTTTTTGTGGTGGTAGATAATTTGACGCGTGAGGTGCGCCCTAAAATTCAACTCATTCGAGCACCTGAGCAGCTCTCGGCAAAAAAGACAAAATCAGGGTCTGTAAAAATGTATACTGTTCACGCACTGTTTTGACCCGATTTGTCTTTTTTGCCGAGAGCTAATCAGATGTCCAAATAAGTTGAATTTTGGGCGCACCTCACGCGTCAAATTATCTGCCACCACAAAAAAATCGGAATTTTTTGAATTTTTCTAGTATTTTTTTGAATTTTTTGCTGAGCGGGAGCAGATGAGCCCGGGCTCCAGGATGAATTATGGTTATAGAAATTTCTTCTTTACTTTTGATCATACATGTAAGTCCTTCAACCTTCGTTGTAAGCTCTTCATTATTTTCTTCGGTGACTGGATTTGCCTTTCATGTAGCGGATCTAACAGCATGCCACTGTCATGGTTTTCTTCCATGTCATAGCACCATCAATTGGCTTTCCACTTCTTCTTGCCTTTAATGACTATACCAACACATCGGGTGTTCAATGACTGCACCGTATGTACACCGAGAGAATACTTTTCAACTACCATACTAATCTCATTGACAACAAAGTTTGGCATGGCCTTCTGCTCCTGTTTGCACTTAACCTCTCCTTGACCAATCCTTGGTATTCCGGGTATCTGCAAGGGCTACCACTAGGTAGAGACAAGGGACACAACTGGTGCACAACACATTGAAACAACATTATTACTCAAAATAAAGTAACAATCCCATTACATGAGTACATAGGGCAACGAGGCTAGACCTCAGCCTTTAGCCTGAAAGGACTACTCACACATCACAAATAATTCACAGGAAAAAACATTGTAGTCCCTCCATCTGGAAATACTTGTCCTAGAAATAAATAAAATTAATGTATTTAGAACTAAAACAAGTCCAGATACAACCATTTCTAGAACAAGCATTTCCGGACGGAGGGAGTAGAAGATAGTACTTGAAGATGAATGGTTAAATAGTCTTACAGTTGTAAGGGCATATTTCTTCCTAAGTGGTTTTGGTGATTGATGACAGTGCTTTTGCGGACTAATTGTGTGCATTGAGCATTTCAGATATCTCATGTCTAGGCACAAGACGATTCGGTGCCCCTCGGAGCCTATCGAAGACGTCAGTTCTCTACGTTTCTTTTCGGTGGATTTGAGTCCTAGGAAAGTCGTACTATTAAGAGGGGGTCCTCTTCGGAAAGGTTAGGGTGGAATCAACACATATACATCTGTTACTTTGCATCACCTTTCCTTCGCTTCGATGGAGCAACTTCCGTTTATCCATGTCTTTGCAATATGAAGGCTGCCAAATGCTAAAGCCTTTGGGACATGCGGTAGTACTGCTCAATGGAGTTGTAGTACCGCAGGGGCGTGCGGTAGTACCACTCTTTCGTGCGATAGTACTGCTAAAGCCTTTGGTTTCCTCCTAAGCTTGTGAACAATGACGATTTTGTCGCTTGGGTGTATCGCTTTAAACGTCATTTAAATCATAATTCTACTAATCTTTGGAGAATTATTGAGCAAGGTTTCTACCCACACGATCCAAGTAACCTCACTCCTAGAGAAGCCGCGGATCATCAATTCAACGAGTCTGCTCTCTTCATTCTCCAAGAAGTTATTCCTCCCGAAGATATTGTGCATCTCTGACCCTTCACCGTGGCCAAGGAAGCATGGGGGCATGTTGTCTCCTTGTACAAGGGAAGCGCAAGCATTCAACACTCAAACTTTGAAGTGGTGCCAGATGAAGCCGGTGAGTTTGCCATAATTGAAGATGAAGAACCTCGAGAGCTTTATAGAAGGTTAACTACTCTCACAGTCTCACTCCGAGATCATGGGAGCAAGGATACAGATGACAATTGGATCAAGCACAAGTTTCTCAAGGCCATGATGCCTTACCATAAGGCCATATCCTCCGTCATCCATCAAAGGCCGGACTTCCACGCCTTGTCCTCAAGTGAAGTGTAAGATGAGTTTGTTGCTATGAGGATCTTGGACAAGACCGCCGATAATGCGTGTTGCGTTCTCAACGATCAAAGAATTCCAACCTTCATGATAACCCACAAGTGTAGGGGATCGCAACAATTTTCCATAAGTAAGAGTGTCGAACCCAACGAGGAGCTAAAGGTAGAATAAATATTTCCTCAAGTTCTATCGACCACCGATACAACTTTGCGCACGCTTGACGTTCGCTTTACCTAGAACAAGTATGAAACTAGAAGTACTTTGTAGGTGTGATAGGAAAGGTTTGCAAGATAATAAAGAACACGTAAATATAAACTAGGGGCTGTTTAGATAAAGATGCAATAAAGTAAATATAACGAGTGTGGAAAAGTGGTGGTAGGAGTTGTGGAATTGTCCCTAAGCAATTGACTATGTTACTAGATCGGTAATCACTATTGCAATTCTATTTGAGGGAGAGGCATAAGCTAACATACTTTCTCTACTTGGATCATATGCACTTATGATTGGAACTCTAGCAAGCATCCGCAACTACTAAAGATTCATTAAGGTAAAACCAAACCATAGAATTAAAGCATCAAGTCCCCTTTTATCCCATACGTAAACAACCTACTTACTCGGGTCTGTGCTTCTGTTCACTCACGCCATCCATCATAAGCAAATCATAAACATATTGCAAACCCTACAGCGGGATCCCTCACGCTTGCGCGACAGGGAGGGCACCATAAGACAACACCAATAATAAAACATGCAACTCAAACCAATCATAGCAATTCATCAATCACCGATAGGAGAACGAAAATCTACTTAGACATCATAGGATGGCAACACATCATTGGAAAATAATATGAAGCATAAAGCACCATGTTCAAGTAGAGGGTACAGCGGGATGCGGGAGAGTGGACCGCTGAATATAGATGGGGGAAGGTGATGAAGATGTTGGTGAAGATGACGGCGGTGTTGGTGAAGATCGCGGTGATGATGATGGCCCCCGACAGCGCTCCGGTGCCACCGGAAGCAAGGGGGAGAGAGCCCCCTTGTTCTTCTTCTTCCTTGACCTTCTCTCTAGATGGGAGAAGGATTTTCCCTCTGGTCCTTGGCTCCCATGGCGTGGGAGGGGCGAGAGACCCTCCAAGATTGGATCTATCTCTCTGTTTCTGCGTTCTCAGATTCTACCCCTTCACCGTTTCTTTAATATCCGGAGATCCGTAACTCCGATTGGGGTGAATCTTTCGCCCAGATTTTTCTCATAAAATTAGCTTTCTTGCGGCAAAAGAAGGGCATCAACCGCCTTACGGGTGGCCCACGAAAGTGCCGGACGTGCCCAGGGGGTGTGGGCGCGCCCCCTGTCTCGTGGCCACCTCAGACGCCGTTTCGCGTTGATTCTTCCTCCGGAAAATCCCAAATATTCCAAAATAATTCTCCGTCCGTTTTTATCCCGTTTGGACTCTGTTTGATATTGGTTTTCTGCGAAACATAAAACATGCAACAAACAGGAACTGGCACTGGGCACTGGATCAATATGTTAGTCCCAAAAATAGTATAAGAAGTTGCCAAAAGTATATGAAAGTTGAAGAATATTGGCATGGAACAATCAAAAATTATAGATATCACAGAGACGTATCAGCATCCCCAAGCTTAATTCCTGCTCATCTCCGAGTAGGTAAATGATAAAAAAAGATAATTTTTGATGTGGAATGCTACCTAGCATAATCTTGATCATATGTCTAATCATGGCATGAATATTAAGACACGAGTGATTCAAAGCAATAGTCTATCATTTGACATAAAAAGCAATAATACTTCGAGCGTATCAGTAAAGCAATCATGTCTTTTCAAAACAACAAGGCCAAAGCAAGCTTATCCCTACAAAATCATATAGTTTGGCCATGCTTCATTTTCATCACACAAAATACTCCCATCATGCACAACCCCGATGACGAGCCGAGCAATTGGTTCATACTTCTTAATGTGCTTCAACTTTTTCAACCCTCACGCAATACATGAGCGCAAGCCATGGATATAACACTATAGGTGGAATAGAGTATAATGGTGGAGGTTTATATGGAGAAGACAAAAAAGGGAGAAAGTCTCACATCGACGCGGCTAATCAACGGGCTATGGAGATGCCCATCAATTGATGTCAATGTGAGGAGTAGGGATTGCCATGCAATGGATGCACTAAGAGCTATAAGTGTATGGAAGCTCAAACTGAAAACTAAGTGGGTGTGCATCCAACTTGCTTGCTCATGAAGACCTAGGGCATTTGAGGAAGCCCATCGTTGGAATATACAAGCCAAGTTCTATACTGAAAAATTCCCACTAGTATATGAAAGTGACAACATAAGAGACTCTCTATATGAAGAACATGGTGCTACTTTAAAGCACAAGTTGGAAAAAGGATAGTAACATTGCCCCTTTTCTTTTCTTTTTTTCCTTTTTTTTCTTTTTTTTCTTTTGCGGGCTTCTTTGGCCCCCTTTTTTATTTAGGCTTCTTTGGCCTTTCCTTTTTTTTCTTTTTTTTTCTTTTTTATTTTTTTCATGGGGCAATGCTCTATAATGATGATCATCGCACTTTTATTTACTTACAACTCGATATTACAACTCGATACTAGAACAAAGATATGACTCTATATGAATGCTTCCTACGGTGTACCGGGATGTGCAATGATCTAGCGTAGCAATGACATCAAAAAACAGAAAAGCCATGAAAACATCATGCTAGCTATCTTACGATCATGCGAAGCAATATGACAATGAATGCTCAAGTCATGTATATGATGATGATGGAAGTTGCATGGCAATATATCTCGGAATGGCTATGGAAATGCCATAATAGGTAGGTATGGTGGCTGTTTTGAGGAAGATATAATAAGGCTTACGTGTGATAGAGCGTATCATATCACGGGGTTTGGATGCACCGGCGAAGTTTGCGCCGACTCTCGAGGTGAGAAAGGGCAATGCACGGTACCGAAGAGGCTAGCAATGATGGAAAGGTAAAAGTGCGTATAATCCATGGACTCACATTAGTCATAAAGAACTCATATACTTATTGCAAAAGTTTATTAGACCTGGAAGCAAAGTACAACTATGCATGCCCCTAGGGGGATAGATTGGTAGAAAAAGACCATCGCTCGTCCCCGACTGCCACTCATAAGAAAGACAAACAAAGAAACACCGCATGCTTCAAATTTGTCACACAACGGTTACCATACGTGCATGCTATGGGACTTGCAAACCTCAACACAAGTGTCTCTACAATCCACAATCACCCACTAGCATGACTCTAATATCACCATCTTTATATCGCAAAACTATTGCAAGGAATCAAACATATCATATTCAGCGATCTACAAGCTTATGTAGGATTTTATGACTAACCATGTGAATGACCAATTCCTGTCATCTCTCTAAATAGGTATAAATGAAGCAAGAGAGTTTAATTCTTTCTATAAAAGATATGTCCGCGCTCTAACAAATATAAATGAAGCAAAAGAGCATTCTACAAATGGCGGTTTTCTATGTGAAGAGAAACAGGCAATCCAAACTTCAAATAATATGCGTGAAGCACATGAAGCATTCTATAAAGCCATACTCAAAAGATTTAAATGAAGTGCAATGATAATTCTATAAATCAAGCAAGGACTATATCATACCAGCATGGTGCATAAAAGAAAAGTGAAAACTAAATGCAAAAGATGCTCCAAGACTTGCACATAATGCATGAACGAAACGAATCCGAAAACATACCGATACTTGTTGAAGAAAGAGGTGATGCCTTCCAGGGCATCCCCAAGCTTAGACGCTTGAGTCTCCTTGAATATTTACTTGGGGTGCCTCGGGCATCCCCAAGCTTGAGCTCTTGTCTCTCTTCCTTTTCCTCATATCGAAACTTCCTCGATTAGACACTTCATCCACACAAAACTTCAACAGAAAACTCGGTAAGATTCGTTAGTATAATAAAGCAAATCACTACTCTAAGTATTGTAGCAAAAAAATCATATTTGTTTTTGCATTGTGTCTATTGTAATATAGCTTTTCCATGGCTTAATTCACTAATATAAATTGATAGTTTCATCAAAACAAGCAAACTATGCATCAAAAATAGAATCTGTCAAAAACAGAACAGTCTCTAGCAATCTGAACATTCACCATACTTATGGTAACCTGAAAATTCTACCAAAATTAGGAAAACTAAAGAAGTTGTACATAAAGATAGTGCAAAAGGAATCAGAACCGTTTGACGTTCCAGCAAAAAATGTAAAATCGAGCACTACATAAAAAATTTCTGTCCCGCACCGTACAAACCAACAAGCATTGTAAACATCCTAAAGGCAAACCTTGGCACATTATTTTTATAATACAATGGAATTGTACAAGAGGATAATTATTTTTGATGAAAAGTTTCTGTAATCAAGATTCACAAAGTTTCCGTGAGCATGAACAAAGTTCAAGGAGCTCTCCCACTTAAACAATGCTTGTCTTTCTCACTTTCACTTTCCTTTTTGAAAAGTTTTTAGGTTCCCCTCTTTATTTTTCTGTTTTTAAACTATACGAAAGCACTCAACAGAAATAAATGACTCTCTAAAACTTCCGGGTTGTCTCCCTGGCAGCGCTTTCTTTAAAGCCATTAAGCTAGGCATATAGTGATCAAGTAATGGATCCACCCGGATCCCAAGGTATATCAAAGCCAATTTTAATTAACAATGATTTGTGATTTAGTAGTGAGCACAAAGTAACATATATCATGCAATAACGAAGTCTAACTCTCTTTTTATGCATCGGCATGTCATAAAAGAACAATTCATGCACACATAGTAAAGGCCAATGCATAGTATAAACAGTTTCTTGCAGTTCTATCGTGTTGGAAACATAAAGAGGCGGAGATATAGTTCCTCTCTCATAATATTTGCAAGTAGGAGCATCAAGCACATGCATATTATATCTATCAAAATCATCATGTGTAGTGGTAAAAGGCAATCCATTAATATAATCCTTAGTAAGCACAAACTTCTCCGATATAGTGTAGTAGGGAGAATTCAAAAAGATAATAGGACTATCATGCATGGGTGCAATAGCAACAATTTCATGTTTAACATAAGGAACTATAGCAAGTTCATCTCCATAAGCATAATTCATATTGGCATCTTGGCCACAAGCATAGCAAGCATCATCAAAAAGGGATATTTCAAACAAATTCAAGGGATCATAGCAATCATCATAGAAATCATCCTTCGGTAAGCACGAAGGGGAATTAAACAATGTATGAGTTAAAGAGTTACTCTCATTAGAAGGTGGGCACGGGTGATCAATCCGCTCTTCCTCCTTTTGTTCTTCGCTCTCCTCATCATCTTTTTCATCCAATGAGCTCATAGTTTCATCAATTTCTTCTTTCATAGCTTCCTGCAAAATATTAGTCTCTTCTCGGACAGCGGAGACTTTCTCAATAAATGCATTAATATAGTAATTGTATTCATAATTTTCATAGCAATTTCTAAGTATAGCAAGATTTTTAGGCCTATAAACATCATCATCTAAAGCTTCAAACTTTTGAAACAAAGATTCAATTTCATAAGCAGTCTTAAAAGCAACAAATTCTTCAATTTGTTCAACATCATAGTAATCATATATACCATTAGCATAAGAAGCTAAGGTTTTATCATCATTAAATTTGCATGAAAAGGGAAGGTGTGGAGCCTTCATCCTAGAGCAACAAGTAATATCATATCTCAAGCATAGATCCCGAGCATACCAACGCAACATAATAAATTGATCCCATAATAGTTTCCCTTTTTGTGTCAAGCGATAATCCCTAAAGTATTCACGTTTATCCAACGTGTCTCCTATTATAAACTTGAATGGGGTTTTCTCAGGATTATCAAAGTAGTACATAATATCTTCCACAAAGTGAGAATCGGGGGTTTTAGGAGTTACCCCATCTCTATGAGTAGCAAGTACACCTAATTTTTTTGGTATTTCATGTTCCATATCCATAACTAAAGATAGAGAACAACTTAGAACAGCAAATAAAAATTACTTAGTGATAAAGCAAACAAGCACACACGAGAATATTCACCCCATGCTATGACTCCCCGGCAACGGCGCCAGAAAAAGGTCTTGATAACCCACAAGTGTAGGGGATCGCAACAGTTTTCGATAAGTAAGAGTGTCGAACCCAATGAGGAGCTAAAGGTAGAATAAATATTCCCTCAAGTTCTATCGACCACCGATCAACTCTACGCACGCTTGACGTTCGCTTTACCTAGAACAAGTATGAAACTAGAAGTACTTTGTAGGTGTGATAGGAAAGGTTTGCAAGATAATAAAGAACACGTAAATATAAACTAGGGGCTGTTTAGATAAAGATGCAATAAAGTAAATATAACGAGTGTGAAAAAGTGGTGGTAGGAGTTGTGGAATTGTCCCTAAGCAATTGACTATGTTACTAGATCGGTAATCACTATTGCAATTCTATTTGAGGGAGAGGCATAAGCTAACATACTTTCTCTACTTGGATCATATGCACTTATGATTGGAACTCTAGCAAGCATCCGCAACTACTAAAGATTCATTAAGGTAAAACCCAACCATAGCATTAAAGCATCAAGTCCCCTTTTATCCCATACGTAAATAACCTACTTACTCGGGTCGGTGCTTCTGTTCACTCACGCCACCCATCATAAGCAAATCATAAACATATTGCAAACCCTGCAGCGGGGATCCCTCACGCTTGCGCGACACGGAGGGCACCATAGGACAACACCAATAATAAAACATGCAACTCAAACCAATCATAGCAATTCATCAATCACCGATAGGATAACGAAAATCTACTCAGACATCATAGGATGGCAACACATCATTGGAAAATAATATGAAGCATAAAGCACCATGTTCAAGTAGAGGGTACAGCGGGATGCGGGAGAGTGGACCGCTGAATATAGATGGGGGAAGGTGATGGAGATGTTGGTGAAGATGACGGCGGTGTTGGTGAAGATCGCGGTGATGATGATGGCCCCCGACAGCGCTCCGGTGCCACCGGAAGCAAGGGGGAGAGAGCCCCCCTTGTTCTTCTTCTTCCTTGACCTTCTCCCTAGATGGGAGAAGGATTTTCCCTCTGGTCCTTGGCTCCCATGGCGTGGGAGGGGCGAGAGACCCTCCAAGATTGGATCTATCTCTCTGTTTTTGCGTTCTCAGATTCTACCCCTTCACCGGTTCTTTAATATCCGGAGATCTGTAACTCCGATTGGGGTGAATCTTTCGCCCAGATTTTTCTCATAAAATTAGCTTTCTTGCGGCAAAAGAAGGGCATCAACCGCCGTACGAGTGGCCCACGAAAGTGCCGGATGCGCCCAGGGGGTGTGGGCGCGCCCCCTGTCTTGTGGCCACCTCAGACGCCGTTTCGCGTTGATTCTTCCTCCGGAAAATCCCAAATATTCCAAAATAATTCTCCGTCCGTTTTTATCCTGTTTGGACTCCGTTTGATATTGGTTTTCTACGGAACATAAAACATGCAACAAACAGGAACTGGCACTGGGCACTGGATCAATATGTTAGTCCCAAAAACAGTATAAAAAGTTGCGAAAAACATATGAAAGTTGAAGAATATTGGCATGGAACAATCAAAAATTATAGATACAACGGAGATGTATCACTTCCTTTGAAGGCCAAGGCTAGTGTGGAAGAAGAGGGTGAAGAGGAAGAAGAGGAGAGTTGCCCCAAAGATACCAAATATGTCTATCGTGAGCACATGGCTCTTGCCTCACGGCAATTTTGGAGCAAGAATAACTCAAGGCCCGACTTCAACAAGAACAACTCAAGTGGTGCCAAGGGCAAGCAACGTGTGAGGACGTGCTATAATTGTGGAAATGTGAGTCACTTTGTTGTGGATTGCTCGTACGAGAAGAGGGAAGACAATGGTTGCAAGCTTATTCGAAAAGACAAGGCCAAGTCGTTCCCCAACAAGAACAACTTCACTAAGAAGACTCCTCCCAAGGGGTTGATGGCACAAGAAGAGTACAATGAGGATGACAATGATGATGAAGATGGTGAGTCGGTTTCCATGGCCTCCGTTGCCATTGCAACAACTCCATGGGTGTCCCTCTTCGATTCACCCAACGAGAACATCACCGCCAAGTGCCTCATGGCTAAAGCCACCAACAAGGTAACCCCCAACATCAAAACTACCATCACTACTAATCCTTCCTTGACGGATTGCACTGATAAAAGTGAGGGGGCGAAGGAGGAGGAGAATGGGTTTGAGTCTTTTATGAGTAAGCTCAAGGGTAAATCCAAGAAGCACTTTGTTGCTCTCTTGGAACAACTTGGTGAAGCCAATGACATGATTGAGGCTCACGAAGAAACCATCTCTAAGATGGAACGGCATAGTCGTGACTATGCCGATGAGATGTCGGATCTCTCTAATGCGCTTGAAGAAGAGTGTGGTCATCGTTTGGATCTTGAGGAGTCACACAACGATGATCATGCTAAATTAAAGAAATATCTTGATCATGCTCTTGCTGTATCTCGTGTGCTCAATTCCGAGAAGGCTAAACTTGGGGTTGACCATGCTAGACTCAAGGAGGGGTTTGATCTAATTGACAAGGCTCACAAGGCCTTGAAGAGTGCTCATGCTAGTTTCAAAGAGTCTCATGATCAACTCCAAGTAAAGCTAACTGATATGTCCATTTTGCATCATGTTTTCCTACTGTTATTTATGTTGTTTTATTGTATAATAATGCTGTTTGGAATAATTATAATGCCGTTTATCTCATAATATGCAAGGTATACACAAAGGGGGAGAATTCTGGCAGCAGTAAATCTGGACCTGAAAAAGCTATGTCAAGCTACCTATTCTGCACACCACCAAATGAGCTGAAACTCCACGAGATTTTTTTATGGAATATTTAAGAATTATTGGAGCAAATAAGTACCAGAGGGGGGCCACCAGGTGGGCACAACACACCTGGGCACGCTAGGAGGCCCAGGCGTGCCCTGGTGGGTGCTGCCCTCCTCGGCCCACCTCCGGTGCCCATCTTCTGGTATATAACTCATTTTAACCTAAAATAATTGAGGGGAGGACTTTCGGGCCAAAGCGTTGCCGTCTCAAGGTGGAACTTGGGCAGGAGCACTTTTTCCCTCCGGCGAGTGATTCCGTTGGGGGAACTTCCCTCACAGAGGGGGAAATCATCGTCATCATCATCACCAACAACTCTCCCATCTTGGGGAGGGCTATCTTCATCAACATCTTCAACAGCACCAACTCCTCTCAAACCCTAGGTCATCTCTTGTGTTCAATCTTTGTACCAGAACTATAGATTGGTGCTTGTGGGTGACTAGTAGTGTTGATTACATCTTGTAATTGATTACTATATGGTTTATCTGGTGGAAGATTATATGTTCAGATCCATTATGATATTTAATACCCCTATGGTCTTGAGCATGATTATCATTTGTGAGTAGTTACTTTCATTCTTGAGGTCACGGGAGAAATCATGTTTCAAGTAATCATGTGAACTTGATATGTGTTCGATATTTTGATGATATGTATGCTGCCATTCTCTTAGTGGTGTCATGTGAACGTCAACTACATGACACTTCACCATATTTGGGCCTAAGGGAATGCATTGTGGAGTAGTTATTAGATGATGGGTTGTGAGAGTGACAGAAGCTTAAACACCAGTTTATGCGCTATTATGTAAGGGACCGATTGGATCCAAAAGTTTAATGCTATGATTAGAATTTATTCTTCATACTTTTCTCGTAGTTGCGGATGCTTGCGAGAGGGTTAATCATAAGTAGGAGGTTTGTTCAAGTAAGAACAGCACCTAAGCACCGGTCCACCCATATACCAAATTATCAAAGTAGCTGACACGAATTAAGCCAACATGATGAAGGTGACTAGATGAAATTCCCGTGTACCCTCAAGAACACTTTGCTTATCATAAGAGACCGTTTTGGCATGTCCTTTGACTCAAAAGGATTGGGCTACCTTGCTGCACTTTTGTTACTACTATCATTACTCGCTCGTTAAAAATTATCTTGCTATCAAACTACTCCGCTACTTACAATTTCAGCACTTGCAGTAATTACCTTGCTGAAAACCACTTGTCATTTCCTTCTGCTCTTCGTTGGGTTCGACACTATTACTTATCGAAAAGGCTACGATTGACCCCATATACTTGTGGGTCATCAAGGCTATTTTCTAGCGCTGTTGCCGGGGAGTGAAGTGCTCTTGGTAAGGAAACATTATTACTATGTGCTGAAATTTATTGTCACTTGCTACTATGGGAAACAATCCTTTGAGGGGTTTGTTCGGAGTATCTTCACCTTGACCAGAACCACAATTAGTTTCCCCTCAGCCTACTGCACGTACTGAAAATATTGAATATGAAATTCCTTCGGGTATGGTAGAACAACTGCTAGCTAATCATTACGCAGGAAATGGAACTGAACATCCTGATATGCACTTGATATATGTGGATGAAATTTGTGGATTGTTTAAGCTTGCAGGTTTTCCCGGAGATGAAGCTAATAAGAAGGTTTTCCCTTTAGCTTTGAAGGTAAAGCATTGACATGGTATAGGCTATGTGATGATATTGGATCTTGGAACTGGAATCGGTTGAAATTGGAATTTCATCAAAAAAATTATCCTATGCATCTTGTTTATCGTGATCGGAACTATAAATATAAATTTTGGCCTCGTGAAGGAGAAAGTATCGCTCTAGCTTTGGGGAGGCTTAAGTCAATGTTATATTCATGCCCCAATCATGAGCTCTTAAGAGAAATTATTATTCAGAATTTTTATGCTCGACTTTCTCGTGATGATCAATCCATGCTCGATACTTCTTGTGATGGTCTTTTATGAAGAAGACTATTGAATTCCGGGATCTTTTAGAAAGAATTAAATGCAACTCTAAAGATTGGGAACTCGACAAAGGTAAAGAGTCAGGTATTGAACCTAAGTTTGATTGTGTTAAATCTTTTATGAATACCGATGCTTTTCAAAAGTTTAGCGCTAAATATGGACTTGACTCTGAGATAGTAGCTTCCTTTTGTGAATCTTTTGCTACTCATGTTGATCTTCCTAAGGAGAAGTGGTTTAAGTATCATCCACCTATTAAAGAGGAAGTTAAAGAACCGGTAAAAGCTAAAGAAGAAACTATCATTTACAATGTTGATCCAGTTGTTCCCACTGCTTATATTGAAAACCCACCTTTCCCTGTTAGGATGAAGGAACATGCTAAAGATTCAACTGTGGTTAACAAAAGTTATGTTAGAACACCCAAACCAGCTGAACAAATCGGAGTTGAACCTAGTGTTTCTATGATTAAAGACCTCTTAGTCGATAATATTAATGGGCATGTTATTTACTTCTGTGATGAAGCTTCTAGAATTGCCAAACCTGATAAAAAGGATAAACATAGACCAGTTGTTGGCATGCCTGTTGTCTCAATTAAGATAGGAGATCACTGTTATCATGGGTTATGTGACCTAGGTGCTAGTGTGAGTGCTATTCCTTTTTCCTTATATGAAGAAATTAAGAATGAAATAGTACCCGCTGAAATAGAAGACATAGATGCCACTATTAAACTTGCCAATAGAGATATTGTATTACCAATTGGGATTCTTAGAGATGTTGAAGTCTTGTGTGGGAAAATAAAATACCCTACTGATTTTCTTGTTCTTAGCTCCCCACAAGATGACTTTTGTCCCATTATATTTGGTAGACCTTTCTTGAACACCGTCAATGACAAAATAGATTGTAAGAAACAAACTGTCAGTGTTAGCCTTGGTGATGAATCTCATGAATTTAGTTTTTCCAAGTTTAGTAGACATCCTCATAAGAAAGATTTGCCTAGTAAAGATGAAATTATTTGTCTTGCTTCTATTGTTGTACCTCCTACTGGTCCTTTAGAACAATATTTGCTGGACCATGAAAATGATTTGCATATGCGTGAAAGAAATGAAATAGATAGATCTTTATCAAACAACAACCTCTGCTTAAACACAATTTGCCTATTGAAACTCTAGGAGGTCCTCCTCCACCTAAAGGTGATCCTGTGTTTGAATTAAAACAATTGCCAGACACTTTGAAATATGCTTACCTTGATGAGAAAAAGATATATCATGTTATTATTAGTGCTAACCTTTCAGAACATGAAGAAGAAAGATTATTGAAAGTTCTAAGGAAGCACAAAGCTGCTATTGGATATACTCTTGATGATCTTAAAGGCATTAGTCCCACTCTATATTAGCACAAGATTAATATGGAACCTGATGCTAAACCCGTTGTTGATCACCAACATCGATTAAATTCGAAGATGAAAGAAGTGGTAAGAACGGAAATATTAAACTTCTGGAAGCAGGTATAATCTATCCTATAGCTGATAGTAGATGGGTAAGTCCTATTCATTGTGTCCCTAAGAAGGGAGGTATTATTATCGTTCCTAATGATAAGAATGAGCTCATTCCACAAAGAATTGTCACAGGCTATAGGATGGTAATTGATTATAGAAAATTAAACAAAACAACTAGAAAAGATCATTACCCTCTGCCTTTTATTGGTCAAATGTTAGAAAGATTATCTAAGCACACACATTTTTTCTCCTTGATGGATATTCTGGTTTTTCACAAATACCTGTTTCACAACCTGATCAATAAAATACCATTTTTACTTGTCCTTTTGGAACTTATGCTTATAGACGTATGCCTTTTGGTTTATGTAATGCACCTGATACCTTTCAAAGATGCATAACTGTTATATTCTCCGATTTTTGTGAAAAGATTGTTGAGGTTTTCATGGATGACTTTTCCGTTTATGGGAAGTCTTTTGATGATTGTTTAAGCAATCTTGACTGAGTTTTGCAGAGATGTGAACAAACAAATCTTGTCTTGAATTGGGAGAAGTGCCACTTTATGGTTAACGGAGGTACTGTTTTGGCCCATAAAATTTCTGAAAGAGGCATTGAGGTGGACAAAGCCAAGGTTGATGCAATTGAGAAAATTCCATGTCCTAAAGATATCAAAGGTATTCGTAGTTTCCTTGGTCGTGTTGGTTTCTATAGGAGGTTTATCAAAGACTTTTCTAAAATTTTCTAGGCCTCTTACGAATCTTTTGCAAAAGGATATTCCCTTTGTGTTTGATGATGATTGTTTGGAAGCCTTTGAAACATTAAAGAAAGCCTTAATTACTGCACCTGTTGTTCAACCACCTGATTGGAACTTGCCTTTTGAGATTATGTCCGATGCTAGTGATTATGCTGTTGGTGTTGTTCTAGGACAAAGAGTTGATAAAAAATTGAATGTTATTCACTATGCTAGTAAAACTCTAGACAATGCTCAACGAAACTATGCTACTACTGAAAAAGAATTCTTAGTAGTGGTGTTTTCTTGTGATAAATTCAGATATTACATTGTTGATTCTAAAGTGATTGTTCACACTGATCATGCTGCTATAAAATATCTTATGGAAAAGAAAGATGCTAAACCCAGACTCATTAGATGGGTTCTGATGCCACAAGAATTTGATTTGCATATTAGTGATAGGAAAGGGGCAGAGAACCCCGTAGCCGATAACTTGTCTAGGCTTGAAAATATTCTTGATGACCCACAACCTATTAATGATAGCTTTCCTGATGAACAACTAGCTGCAATAAATGTTTCAGTACACCTTGGTATACTGACTATGCTAATTATATTGTTGCTAAATATATACCACCTAGTTTCGCATACCAACAAAAGAGAGAATTATTCTATGATTTAAGACATTACTTTTGGGATGATCCACATCTTTATAAAGAAGGAGTATATGGTATTCTTAGACGTTGTGTACCTGAGCATGAATAGGAACAAATCCTATGGAAATGTCACTCTGAAGCTTATGGAGGACATCACGTGGGAGACAGAACCGCTCATAAGGACCCGAACAAGTATTTCAATACCGCCTATGATGGATTGATGGCTCAGGACGCCGAAGACTCATGCTATGAGCATGGAGATGATGACTTGATGCTGCCTGATTTGCAAGAGCCGGAACATCCTAAGGCGAATGCAAAAAGTCTCTCTTCAAGCCATCCTCGTAGGAGACGCCTCCAGATGCCGCCTCTACCCAGCAACCCCCCGAGGCCCGTCCACTGTTTAGCCCGACGACACTAGGGGTGGTGGTTAGGGAAGGTATGGTGGGATCACTACCGCCAGCCGCCAAGAAGCAAAGGAAGAGACCGCCCAGGAAAGGCCCTAAAGGCGCCATAGGTGCTTCAAGCAGCCAGCTGCCTCTGAACCCCCGGGTGGTAGACAGAATACCTGTCGAAGGTAAGATGCATTTCCATGTCACCGGTGAGCCGATCCTACCTGCCAAAGCGCTAGATCACATACTGAACAATGATCTAAAGAGACTCCATGAAGATGTGCTAGCCAAAGAGAAAAGCCTTCTGACCGCGAAAGATCCAGGATACCCGCTTTACGCGGCTCAGGTGCCGGGTGGGAAGTTGTACGTCGATACCT
Source organism: Triticum aestivum (assembly GCF_018294505.1). NCBI lineage: Eukaryota > Viridiplantae > Streptophyta > Magnoliopsida > Poales > Poaceae > Triticum > Triticum aestivum. Next base: position 555,033,630 of record NC_057798.1, on the reverse strand, counting down.
GGCCCGCGAATCGGTTCCTCCTGCGATTTGACCACATCTACAACATGTTCCACATGACCAAGCTGGATTTCCAGTTCATCCGCATGTATGCACTGTATCTCAACTACTTCATTAGGATGGAGAGAATAAAATATATCTGCATCGCCGACTCATACTATATGCACGAGAGCTTCTTGGCAGTTTGCAAAAGAGCACCGTGACTATGCGAGCAAGTAGCTCGGTGGATTCATGATCCCTAATAAGGACAGGGAAGCGATTCTCCTACCTTATCATCCCTTGTAAGTCATCCGCGCATATCCTTTCGTACGTGTTAATCATTCCTTTGCAAGCATGGAGGCTAATTTGAGGTGTACTTAATTTGCACAGCGGGGGCGGCGCCATCCTCATCATTCTGTACCCGGAATACTCCCATGCTATGTACTTGGACTCGTTGAAGAACCTCAAGAGAAAAAGATTACACGCGTGTAAAGAGTGTTCTCGATAGTGCTCTGTCAACCTTTAGCCTGTCTGGTGGATATATCTGTTGGGAAACGTAGTAATTTCAAAAAAAATCCTACGCACACGCAAGATCATGGTGATGCATAGCAACGAGAGGGGAGAGTGTTGTCCACGTACCCTCGTAGACCGTAAGCGGAAGCGTTATGACAACGCGGTTGATGTAGTCGTACGTCTTCACGATCCGACCAATCCAAGCACCGAACGTACGGCACCTCCGAGTTCAGCACACGTTCAGCTCGATGACGATCCCCGAACTCCGATCCAGCAGGGTCTCGGGGATGAGTTCCGTCAGCACGACGGCATGGTGACGATGATGATGTTCTACTGACATAGGGCTTCGCCTAAACACCGCAACGATATGGCCGAGGTGGAATATGGTGGAGGGGGGCACCGCACACGGCTAAGGAACGATCACGAAGATCAATTTGTGTGTCTAGAGGTGCCCCCCTGCCCCTGTATATAAAGAAGGGAGGGGGAAGGTGCGGCCGGCCCCCTAGGGGTGCGCCTGGAGGAGTCCTACTCCCACCGGGAGTAGGACTCCCCCCTCTTGCCTTGGTGGAGAAGGAAAGGGGGAGGGGAAAGAGGAAAGGGGGGCGCCGCCCCCCCCTTCCTTGTCCTATTCGGACTAGGGGGGAGGGGGCGCGCGGCCTCCCTGGCCGGCCCTCCTCTTCTCCCTGTCATCTTAACGTTAAGCGTGCGGACCCTACGGGTTCGAGAACTATGTAGACATGACCTAGAACTATTCTAGGTCAATAACCAATAGCGGAACCTGGATGCTCATATTGGCTCCTACATATTCTATGAAGATCTTTATCGGTCAAACCGCATAACAACATACGTTGTTCCCTTTGTCATCGGCATGTTACTTGCCCGAGATTCGACCGTCGGTATCTAATACCTAGTTCAGTCTCGTTACCGGCAAGTCTCTTTACTCGTTATGTAATGCATCATTCCGTAACTAACTCATTAGCTACATTGCTTGCAAGGCTTATAGGGATGTGCATTACCGAGAGGGCCCAGAGATACCTCTCCGACAATCGGAGTGACAAAACCTAATCTCGAAATACGCCAACCCAACATGTACCTTTGGAGACACCTATAGAGCTCCTTTATAATCACCCAGTTACGTTGTGACGTTTGGTAGCACACAAGGTATTCCTCCGATAAACGGGAGTTGCATAATCTCATCGTTACCTGAACATGTATAAGTCATGAAGAAAGCAATAGCAACATACTAAACGATCAAGTGCTAGGCTAACGGAATGGGTCATGTCAATCACATCATTCTCCTAATGATGTGATCTCTTTAATCAAATGACAACACATGTCTATGGTTAGGAAACATAACCATCTTTGATTAATGAGCTAGTGAAGTAGAGGCATACTAGTGACGTTATGTTTGTCTATGTATTCACACATGTATCATGTTTCCGGTTAATACAATTCTAGCATGAACAATAAACATTTATCATGATATGAGGAAATAAATAATAACTTTATTATTGCCTCTAGGGCATATTTCCTTCAGTCTCCCACTTTCACTAGAGTCAATAATCTAGATTACACAGTAATGATTCTAACACCCATGGAGTCTTGGTGCTGATCATGTTTTGCTCGTGGAAGAGGCTTAGTCAACGGGTTTGCAACATTCAGATCCGTATGTATCTTGCAAATCTCTATGTCTCCCACCTGGACTTGGTCCCGGATGGAATCGAAGCATCTCTTGATGTGCTTGGTCCTTTTGTGAAATCTGGATTCCTTTGCCAAGGCAATTGCACCAGTATTGTCACGGAAGATCTTCATTGGTCCCGATGCACTAGGTATAACACCTAGATCGGAAATGAACTCTTTCATCCAGACTCCTTCATTTGCTGCTTCCGAAGCAGCTATGTACTCCGCTTCACATGTAGATCCCGCCATGACGCTTTGTTTAGAACTGCACCAACTTACAGCTCCATCGTTTAATAAAAACACGTATCCGGTTTGCGATTTAGAATCATCTGGATCAGTGTCAAAGCTTGCATCGACGTAACCATTTACGACTAGCTCTTTGTCACCTCCATATACGAGAAACATATCCTTAGTCCTTTTCAGGTATTTCAGGATGTTCTTGACCGCTGTCCAGTGATCCACTCCTGGATTACTTTGGTACCTTCCTACCAAGCTTATTGCTAAGCATACGTCAGGTCTGGTACACAGCATTGCATACATGATAGAGCCTATGGCTGAAGCATAGGGAATATTTTTCATTTTCTCTCTATCTTCTGTTGTGGTCGGGCATTGAGTCTGACTCAACTTCACACCTTGTAATACAGGCAAGAACCCTTTCTTTGCCTGATCCATTTTGAACTTTTTCAAAACTTTATCAAGGTATGTGCTTTGTGAAAGTCCAATTAAGCGTCTTGATCTATCTCTATAAATCTTGATGCCCAATATGTAAGCAGCTTCACCGAGGTCTTTCATAGAAAAACTTTTATTCAAGTATCCCTTTATGCTATCCAGAAATTCTATATCATTTCCAATTAATAATATGTCATCTACATATAATATCAGAAATGCTACAGAGCTCCCACTCACTTTCTTGTAAATACAGGCTTCTCCAAAAGTCTGTATAAAACCATATGCTTTGATCACACTATCAAAGCGTTTATTCCAACTCCGAGATGCTTGCATCAGTCCATAAATGGATCACTGGAGCTTGCACACTTTGTTAGCACCTTTTGGATCGACAAAACCTTCTGGTTGCATCATATACAACTCTTCTTCCAGAAATCCATTCAAGAATGCAGTTTTGACATCCATTTGCCAAATTTCATAATCATAAAATGCAGCAATTGCTAACATGATTCGGACAGACTTAAGCATCGCTACGGGTGAGAAAGTCTCATCGTAGTTAACCCCTTGAACTTGTCGAAAACCTTTTGCAACAAGTCGAGCTTTATAGACAGTTACATTACCATTTGCCAGTATTATTCTTAAAGGTCCATTTATTCTCAATGGCTTGCCGATCATCGGGCAAGTCAACCAAAGTCCATACTTTGTTCTCATGCATGGATCCCATCTCAGATTTCATGGCTTCTAGCCATTTTGTAGAATCTGGGCTCATCATCGCTTCCTCATAGTTCATAGGTTCGCCATGGTCAAGTAACATGACTTCCAGAATAGGATTACCGTACCACTCTGGTGCGGATCCTACTCTGGTAGACCTACGAGGTTTAGTAGAAACTTGATCTGAAGTTTCATGATCAATATCATTAGCTTCCTCACTAATTGGTGTAGTTGTCATAGGAACCGGTTCTTGTGATGGACTACTTTCCAATAAGGGAGCAGGTACAGTTAGCTCATCAAGTTCTACTTTCCTCCCACTCACTTCTTACGAGAGAAACTCCTTCTCTAGAAAGGATCCGAATTTAGCAACGAAAATCTTGCCCTCAGATATGTGATAGAAGGTGTACCCAACAGTCTCTTTTGGGTATCCTATGAAGACACATTTCTCTGATTTGGGTTCGAGCTTATCTGGTTGAAGTTTCTTCACATAAGCATCGCAGCCCCAAACTTTAAGAAACGACAACTTTGGTTTCTTGCCAAACCACAGTTCATGAGGCGTCGTCTTAACAGATTTTGATGGTGCCCTATTTAACGTGAATGCGGCTGTCTCTAAAGCATAACCCCAAAACGATAGCGGTAAATCAGTAAGAGACATCATAGATCGCACCATATCTAGTAAAGTACGATTACGACGTTCGGACACACCATTTCGTTGTGGTGTTCCGGGTGGCGTGAGTTGCGAAACTATTCTGCATTGTTTCAAATGTAAACCAAACTCGTAACTCAAATATTCTCCTCCACGATCAGATCGTAGATATTTTATTTTCTTATTACGATGATTTTCCACTTCACTCTGAAATTCTTTGAACTTTTCAAATGTTTCAGACTTGTGTTTCATTAAGTAGATATACCCATATCTGCTCAAATCATCTGTGAAGGTGAGAAAATAACGATACCCGCCGCGAGCCTCAATATTCATTGGACCACAAACATCAGTATGTATGATTTCCAATAAATCAGTTGCTTGCTCCATAGTTCCGGAGAACGGCGTTTTAGTCATCTTGCCCATGAGGCACGGTTCGCAAGTACCAAGTGATTCATAATCAAGTGATTCCAAAAGTCCATCAGTATGGAGTTTCTTCATGCGCTTTATACCGATATGACCTAAACGGTAGTGCCACAAATAAGTTGCACTATCATTATCAACTCTGCATCTTTTGGTTTCAACACTATGAATATGTGTATCACTACTTTCGAGATTCAATAAAAATAGACCACTCTTCAAGGGTGCATGACCATAAAAGATATTACTCATATAAATAGAACAACCATTATTCTCTGATTAAATGAATAACCGTCTCGCATCAAACAAGATCTAGATATAATGTTCATGCTCAACGCTGGCACCAAATAACAATTATTTAGGTCTAAAACTAATCCCAATGGTAGATGTAGAGGTAGCGTGCCGACTGCGATCGCATCGACTTTGGAACCATTTCCCACGCGCATCGTCACCTCGTCCTTAGCCAATCTCCGCTTAATCCGTAGTCCCTGTTTTGAGTTGCAAATATTAGCAACAGAACCAGTATCAAATACCCAGGTACTACTGCGAGTATTACTAAGGTACACATCAATAACATGTATATCACATATACCTTTGTTTACTTTGCCATCCTTTTTATCCGCCAAATACTTGGGGCAGTTCCGCTTCCAGTGTCCAGTCTGCTTGCAGTAGAAGCACTCAGTCTCAGGCTTAGGTCCAGACTTGGGTTTCTTCTCTTGAGCAGCAACTTGTTTGTTGTTCTTCTTGAAGTTCCCCTTCTTCTTCCCTTTGCCCTTTTACTTGAAACTGGTGGTCTTGTTGACCATCAACACTTGATGCTCCTTCTTGATTTCTACCTCCGCGGCTTTTAGCATTGCGAAGAGCTCGGGAATAGTCTTGTTCATCCCTTCCATATTATAGTTCATCACGAAGCTCTTGTAGCTTGGTGGCAGTGATTGAAGAATTCTGTCAATGACACTATCATCAGGAAGATTAACTCCCAGTTGAATCAAGTGATTATTATACCCAGACATTTTGAGTATGTGTTCACTGACAGAACTATTCTCCTCCATCTTGCAGCTATAGAACTTATTGGAGACTTCATATCTCTCAATCCGGGCATTTTCTTGAAATATTAACTTCAACTCCTGGAACATCTCATATGCTCCATGACGTTCAAAACGTCGTTGAAGACCCGGTTCTAAGCCGTAAAGCATGGCACACTGAACTATCGAGTAGTCATTAGCTTTGCTCTGCCAGACATTCTTAACGTCGTCAGTTGCATCAACAGCAGGCCTGGCACCTAGCGGTGCTTCCAGGACGTAATTCTTTTGTGTAGCAATGAGGATAATCCTCAGGTTACGAACCCAGTCCGTGTAATTGCTACCATCATCTTTCAACTTTGCTTTCTCAAGGAACGCATTAGAATTCAACGAAACAACAGCATGAGCCATCTATCTACAACAAACATAGACAAGCAAAATACTATCAGGTACTAAGTTCATGATAAATTTAAGTTCAATTAATCATATTACTTAAGAACTCCCACTTAGACAGATATCTCTCTAGTCATCTAAGTCATCACGTGATCCAAATCAACTAAACCATGTCCGATCATCACATGAGATGGAGTAGTTTCAATGGTGAACATCACTATGTTGATCATATCTACTATATGATTCACATTCGACCTTTCGGTCTCCGTGTTCCGAGGCCATATCTGTTATATGCTAGGCTCGTCAAGTTTAACCTGAGTATTCCGCGTGTGCAACTGTTTTGCACCCGTTGTATTTGAACGTAGAGCCTATCACACCCGATCATCACGTGGTGTCTCAGCACGAAGAACTTTCGCAACGGTGCATACTCAGGGAGAACACTTCTTGATAATTTTTAGTGAGAGATCATCTTAAAATGCTACCGTCAATCAAAGCAAGATAAGATGCATAAAGGATAAACATCACATGCAATCAATATAAGTGATATGATATGGCCATCATCATCTTGTGCTTGTGATCTCCATCTCTGAAGCATCGTCGTGATCACCATCGCCACCGCCGTGACACCTTGATCTCCATCGTAGCATCGTTGTTGTTATGCCATCTATTGCTTCTACGACTATCGCTACCGCTTAGTGATAAAGTAAAGCAATTACAGGGCGTTTGCATTTCATACAATAAAGCGACAACCATATGGCTCCTGCCAGTTGCCGATAACTTCGGTTACAAAACATGATCATCTCATACAATAAAATATAGCATCACGTCTTGACCATATCACATCACAACATGCCCTGCAAAAACAAGTTAGACGTCCTCTACTTTTTTGTTGTAAATTTTACGTGGCTGCTACGGGCCGAGCAAGAACCGTTCTTACCTACGCATCAAAACCACAACGATAGTTCGTCAAGTTAGTGCTGTTTTAACCTTCGCAAGGACCGGGCGTAGCCACACTCGGTTCAACTAAAGTTGGAGAAACAGACACCCGCTAGTCACCTGTGTGCGAAGCACAGCGGTAAAACCAGTCTCGCGTAAGCGTACGCATAATGTCGGTCCGGGCCGCTTCATCCAACAATATCGCTGAACCAAAGTATGACATGCTGGTAAGCAGTATGACTTGTATCGCCCACAACTCACTTGTGTTCTACTCGTGCAAATAATATCAACGCATAAAACCTGGGCTCGGATGCCATTGTTGGGAAACGCAGTAATTTCAACAGATTTTCCTACGCACACGCAAGATCATGGTGATGCATAGCAACGAGAGGGGAGAGTGTTGTCCACGTACCCTCGTAGACCGTAAGCGAAAGCATTATGACAACGCGGTTGATGTAGTCGTACGTCTTCACGATCCGACCGATCCAAGCACCGAACGTACGGCACCTCCGAGTTCAGCACACGTTCAGCTCGATGACGATCCCCGAACTCCGATCCAGCAGGGTCTCGGGGATGAGTTCCGTCAGCACGACGGCATGGTGACGATGATGATGTTCTACTGACACAGGGCTTCGCCTAAACACCACAACGATATGGCCGAGGTGGAATATGGTGGAGGGGGGCACCGCACACGGCTAAGGAACGATCACGAAGATCAATTTGTGTGTCTAGAGGTGCCCCCCTGCCCCTGTATATAAAGAAGGGAGGGGGAAGGTGCGGCCGGCCCCCTAGGGGTGCGCCTGGAGGAGTCCTACTCCCACCGGGAGTAGGACTCCCCCCTCTTGCCTTGGTGGAGAAGGAAAGGGGGGAGGGGAAAGAGGAAAGGGCCCCCCCCTTCCTTGTCCTATTCAGACTAGGGGGGAGGGGGCGCGCGGCCTGCCCTTGCCGGCCCTTCTCTTCTCCCTCATGGCCCATGTAGGCCCAATAACCCCCGGGGGGTTCTGGTAACCCCCCGGTACTCCGGAAAAATCCCGGTTTCTCCCGAAACGATTCCGATATCCAAATATAGGCTTCCAATATATTAATCTTTATGTCTCGACCATTTCAAGACTCCTCGTCATGTCCGGGATCACATCCGGGACTCCGAACAACCTTCAGTACATCAAAACATATAAACTCATAATAAAACTGTCATCATAACGTTAAGCGTGCGGACCCTACTGGTTCGAGAACTATGTAGACATGACCTAGAACTATTCTCGGTCAATAACCAATAGCGGAACCTGGATGCTCATATTGGCTCCTACATATTCTACGAAGATCTTTATCGGTCAAACCGCATAACAACATACGTTGTTCCCTTTGTCATCGGCATGTTACTTGCCCGAGATTCGATCGTCGATATCTAATACCTAGTTCAATCTCGTTACCGGCAAGTCTCTTTACTCGTTACATAATGCATCATTCCGTAACTAACTCATTAGCTACATTGCTTGCAAGGCTTATAGTGATGTGCATTACCGAGAGGGCCTAGAGATACCTCTCCGACAATCGGAGTGACAAAACCTAATCTCGAAATACGCCAACCCAACATGTACCTTTGGAGACACCTGTAGAGCTCCTTTATAATCACCCAGTTACGTTGTGACGTTTGGTAGCACACAAAGTGTTCCTCCGGTAAACGAGAGTTGCATAATCTCATAGTTACAGGAACATGTATAAGTCATGAAGAAAGCAATAGCAACATACTAAACGATCAAGTGCTAGGCTAACGGAATGGGTCATGTCAATCACATCATTCTCCTAATGATGTGATCTCTTTAATCAAATGACAACACATGTCTATGGTTAGGAAACATAACCATCTTTGATTAATGAGCTAGTGAAGTAGAGGCATACTAGTGACGTTATGTTTGTCTATGTATTCACACATGCATCATGTTTCCGGTTAATACAATTATAGCATGAATAATAAACATTTATCATGATATGAGGAAATAAATAATAACTTTATTATTGCCTCTAGGGCATATTTTCTTCAATATCAAGGTGAAAAGGCACAGGAAGACCAGGCTGATTTTCCGCCATAAGACCGACTTCTGCTGCATCCAGCAACCGCACAACAGTAGGGCTAATGGATTCTACCTCATGCATCACCTGATGGAGTACAAAAGGGACAATCAACGCCTTCGCATGTCAGCTACTACCGAAGATGTCGAGATTGTCAGCTGGGTCACAAGCATAGGAAAGACGCCGGATCATCGAATCTGAGCTGAGTTTTATCACATACATTGTGAACTAGCCCAAGTGATCATGAAGCAAGTCCTTGAACCAACGGGGATGTTCTACCATGGGCCAATCACGCGGATTGATGTCCGAGCACTGCTAGTCGCTCAGTGTCTAGACCTGAAGCCTTTCACGAAGCTCGGGTGCTTCCTCCCTGACTATGAAGATTGGAATGCCGACATGGAGGACTGATTGTCAATGACAATGTGATGTAACTAAACTGTGGTCTTGAACTAGCGTGCCTTATCACTATTGTCTTTCTATGGCAAAACTTTGAAATTATGCATGGTGAAACTATGTTATGTAACTAAACTGTGGTCCTGAACTAGCGTAGATCGCTCTAGTAATTAGTTTGGGTATGAGGAACTTTGTCATTTATGTTTACTATTGGTTGCTTTTATTTTGCTAATCATGCCTCTTTGTTTTCTTAAGTACATTATGTTGCATATTATCGTTCAAATCATCAACTCACGATGCAAGTACCTAGATCAGAGATGGCGAAGGACTACTATGCCGTGTACGTTGGGAGGGTTCCAGGAGTCTACGACCACTGGCCAGCCACTCAGGCCCAGGTGCACAGGTACCCAGGTGCTAGCCATAGAGGGTTCGACACCCGAGCCGAAGTGGAAAGTAGTTACTTGAGGTGGACACTCCAGCATGAGCAGAGGCGGGACCGCCGGTACTACATAGCCGCGCTCTTCCTCATGCTGATCGCTCTTCTCTTCTACATCATGTTGTAGATAGAGATGATGAAACTTGTGGGTGTGCCATGACCATGCAGTTGCACTTATTCGAGACATGACATGATCACACTTATGTATCGCTATTTTCGAGATGTGATGATATTTTGGGTTGAATGATGATGATGATGGTGGTATGACGAGACTATTGTATGTCTATGATATGTGAGAATAGTGCATGTTTAATATGATGCGATGAAACTATTGTATAGAGCCTGTATAAATACATCACAAATACGTAGAGGGTGCAAATATGTGAAAGCAGAAATATTAGCAGTAGCGCTGGAAAATACTTACCAGTAGCGTTGGCTTAGCAGCAGCGGGCCATGTGAACAAGCGCTATAGATAGTTATCAGTAGCACTGGACAGGGAAGCGCCACTGCTAACAATACTTACCGGTAGCGCTGCCCATACCAGCGCTACTACTAGGGTTTAGCTGTAGCGCTGGGCCCAGCGCTACCGCTATGCATATTTTCAAGCGCTACTACTAGGATTTTCCCTAGTAGTGACAAAGGGAGGAGAGACGCACGACCATCGTGCTCTTTGACTGGCGACACACACAAGGTGTTTGGCAAAGGGCCATATAATCATTTTCTTTTCCATTATCATAAGTTTTGCAGTAATGTGAAAATATACCTAAATTGTATTTTTGTTATGCAAAAGGAGGTGAAAATTAACAAAGCAAAAATGAGTTACGTTTAGAGATATGCTAATTGACAACTTCTTGATGCCTACATTTTGTAGGAAACTCGTAAAAAGTGTTTTCTGGAGTTAAGTTTACAGAATCTATTAGAAATACCATCAGTAAATGAAGCCGAGTTTGTTTCCCCTACGCCTGGCGGCTAGGGTTTCTCTCCGCTTAGGCGATCCCCCTCGTCTCTGAGTCCTACCCGAAAACCTCCCTGCTGATCGTCCCTGGGACAGTTCCGCCCTCGCCTTCCTTGCTCCCGCTGCGTCTGCAACGCGACAGGACAGGTGATGGCGTCTCCCTCCGAGGCCCACTCCGCCACGGGCGGCGGCGGCGCCGCCGCGGCTGCACGATCGGATCTAGGTGATTTTTCTCGAACGGTTGGATCTGAACGATGATGACTTTGCTAATGTGGAAATCGATGAGGATGACCCTGAGATTCAAGAAAGCGTCCGCTGGCTTGCCCTAGCCAGGGTTCGGACTAGCAGGAACTTCAGTCCGTCGGCCTTCTACAAGGACATGAGGGCGGCATGGAACCCCGCTCAGGAAGTAAGATTTCGGCCAGTTGGCCCTAATCATTTTGTCGTCCAAGCATCTTGTTCGGGGGATTGGGAACGCATTATGAAGCAAGGACCTTGGCTTTTCCGCAATATGGCTGTGCTCTTATGCCCTTATGACGGCTTCAACAAGGCGGAGGAGGTGGAATTTTTCCATATCCCAATTTGGTTGCAGATTCACAAGCTACCAGCCCTTATTGCAAGCAAAATATCGTGGAGAAGCTGTTGAAAGATGCAAGAGAAAATTTGGAGATGCGTTTGAATGGAAATACCTGTGGTGACTATGTTAGGGTTCGGGTGAGACATGATATCCGAAAGCCCCTTACAAAGTACATCCATATTGTTAGGGTAAAGGAGCGCCAGGTATACCTGGTTCGATATGAGAAACTTGCTAGGTTTTGTAAGTTTTGTTGCCTTATTGGTCATGATCACAAAGAGTGCGGCCTGGGCATCCATGATGAGAAGGATCTCAAGTTTGGGGACTGGATTTATGCAGATGCTCCCAATAAGCCTCGACCAGAAAAACGACCTACTAAGGCGACATGCTACCAGTTTAAACAGGCCGATGAAAGGGCGACAGGCAGATCAGAACCGAAACATGTTCCATATGATGCCGAAGTCACAGACACAGCTACAAGCCCGGTCAAGAAATCTGGTGACAAAGTAGATGGTGCTATTATTCCAAAAAGGAGACTGAACTTGGAGGAGGTCGGGACTATACCGGGAGATGTTCCTGATGCCCCAAAGGCGTTGCTGGCTATAACTGATGGTAATGATAATGATCCGGTGGTTGATGCCTCACCCACCGGCAGCAGCTCAAGCAGTAGGAGGTTGAAAGTAAACAAGGATAGCGACAATAATGAGATATCGTAATGAATATCCTGTCATGGAACTGCCGGGGGGGGGGGGCGTCGGACAGTTCGTGAGGTTTTGGCCCTCTCAAAAGCCAACAACCCCAAGCTAGTCTTTCTGTGTGAGACTAGGCAAGAGGCAACTAAAGTGGAGAAATTGAAGTGGAGATTGGGCCTAAAAGGCTTTCATGGTGTCAGTAGTGATGGATGGAGTGGCGGTCTCGCATTGTTCTGGGAAGAGACGCTTTCAGTAACAGTGCTCGAATCGTGTAACATATTTATTGATGTATGAGTTCATGATGCAGGTTTCGGTACCACTTGGAGAGGAACCTTTGTTTACGGCGAACCGCGTGTGGAAAATTGTCAGCGTATGTGGTATCACCTTTGTCGTCTAAGGGCTATCTCACATGAACCCTGGGTGGTGTGTGGCGACTTCAACGAAGCCCTATGCCAGCACGAGCACCTTTCAAGGACGACTAGATCGGAGTCTCAAATAGAAGTGTTCACGGATTGCTTGGTAACATGTGAGCTACATGACCTAGGGTTTTTGGGCCTTCCCTACACATATAATAATGGCCAAGATGGGAATCACAATGTTCAAGTGCGACTAGACAGGGCTTGTGCGGACGAGGTGATGCGGGATCTCTTCCCGGCGGCTCGAGTTGTGCACTTAGCCACCTCATGCTCGGATCATAGCCCTCTCTTGGTAAATCTTGAGGTGGTGCAAGAGTAGAGGCGTAGGCCGAGTATGTCACGGTATGAGATCATGTGGGAGCAGGATGTCAAACTCCCTTCGATCATCTCTGAGGCCTGGGAGAAGCATCACCCAGTTGGTGATTTGGGCTCAGTGTCCATCTCGTTAAAAGAGGTCATGAAAGATTTGAAGCAGTGGAGCAAAGCTACTTTCGGGAATGTGATGAACGAGATTGAGCGGTTGCGGGGTCAGCTGTCAGACCTGCAGCTGTCAGGTGCGGACCGCGCACAAATTCGGACTAAGATGAATGAATTGGATGAGCTGCTATATCGTGAAGAGATGCTTTGGCTTCAACGGTCTCGTATCACTTGGTTGAAGGAGGGGGAACGCAACACTAAATATCTTCATCGTCGAGCAGTTTGACGGGCGAGGCGCAATCTCATATAGAGACTTGTGAAAGCTGGTGGTTCTTGGTGTGTGGCGCCGTCGAAGATGGAACGGATGGCCAACTCATACTTCAAGGAGGTTTTTACTAAAGACCCGACCTTAGATCCGAACGAGGTACTGGATAGTATCACCCCTAAAGTCTCGGCGGAGATGAATGAGGCATTGTGTAAAGTATATACGAAGGAGGAGATATCCAATGCACTGTTTCAGATTGGCCCGTTGAAAGCTCCGGGATGTGATGAGTTTCCAGCCAGGTTTTATCAACAGAATTGGGCTGTTCTCAAGGATGAGATAGTGGCAGCGGTGCAGGAGTTTTTAAAAATGGTGTCATGCCGAGTGGGGTTAATGATACGACCATTGTGCTAATACCCAAAGTGCCACATCCAAGAGAGCTCAAAGATTTCAGACCCATTAGTTTATGCAATGTGGTGTTTAAAATCGTCTCAAAGTGCATGGTAAATAGGCTCCGGCCTCTTTTAATTGAGCTTATCTCAGAAAATCAGAGTGCCTTTATCCACGGGAGGCTTATTTCTGATAACTCCATCATCGCATTTGAGTGTATTCATCACATCCAAAACGTCAAAGCAAACTCCCCACCGTTGTGTGCTTACAAACTGGATTTGTCAAAGGCTTATGATCGTGTTGATTGGAACTTCTTGGAGAAGGCTCTTTCCAAGTGGGGTTTCTCCGATGAATGGATCTCCCGTGTTATGGCATGTGTAACATCTGTGAAGTATTCTGTGAAATTAAATGGGAAGTTGTTGGAGTCCTTCTCCCCCTCAAGAGGGCTCCGCCAAGGTGATCCATTATCCCCCTTTCTCTTCCTCTTTGTGGCTGATGCTCTTTCTGTCCTGTTGTATAAGTCAATGAGAGAAGATGGTTTGCAAGGGGTTAAGATATGCAGGAATGCTCCGGTTATTTCACATCTGTTGTTTGCAGACGACTCACTTCTGTTTTTTGATGTTTCAGAATAGCAAGCTAGTTTGGTCAAGAGTGTGTTGAACATGTATTCGGCGGCGGCTGGACAATTAATCAACCCATCGAAGTGCTCCATCCTCTCTTCAGGAAACTGCTTGCCAACTGTGGCACATGAGGTTAAGTCGGTTCTGGAGATTACACAAGAAGTTTTTGAACCTAAGTATTTGGGTCTCCCGGTTCCGGAAGGAAGAATACATAAAGGAAATTTTGAAACCATCCAGGACCGTTTGCGCAAGAAACTTATTGATTGGAGCGAGCAATATGTGTCCTCTGGAAATAAGGAGATTTTGATCAAGGCTGTCGCACAAGCCCTACCCACTTATGTTATGAGCGTCTTTAAGCTCCCTGCTTCGGTTTGTGATGAGCCGACTCGTATGATCCGCCAATATTGGTGGGGAGTCGAGAACGGGAAGAAGAAGATGGCATGGATGAGTTGGGACAAATTGAGGCTACCTAAACCTATGGGGGCATGGGGTTTAAGGATATGAGGGCATTTAATCAAGCTTTGTTGGCCAAACAAGCTTGGCGACTTATAGATACGCCGGATAGCCTGTGTGCACGGCTTATTAAAGCTAGATACTACCCTTCGGGACAGCTGTTGGATACATCGTTCTCGGGCAATGGTCCCTCAGTTTGGAAGGGTATCCTACATGGTCTCGATCTGCTAAAGAAAGGTGTCATTTGGAGGGTCGGCAATGGAGCTGATATACGCACGTGGAGGGACCCCTGGATTCCCCGGCCGTTGACGTTTCGCCCTCTTACTCCAAAGGGGAACTGTCGGCTAAACTGGGTGGTGGATTTTATTGATAATAACGGTGCTTGGCGTGTTGATCGCCTACGGGAGTTCTTCTGGCCTATGGATGTGGATTATATACTAAAAAACAGGACTTCCCCATGTAACCGCGATGATTTTGTCTCCTGGTTCCTGGAGAAGACTGGAATTTTCACGGTACGGAGCGCGTATAAGCTGGCCACATGCGATCACAACGTCACTTTTGCCAATGGATCGTCTAGTACAAACCCGGATGGTGATCGCGTAGTATGGAACCGTATTTGGGCGGCTAATGTGCCCCAGAAGATGAAAATTAATGCTTGGAGAGTGGCAACTGGCACGTTAGCAACCCAACAATGCAAAAATCAAAGGCACATGGCTACTAGGTCTCTATGCCCTCTCTGTGGGGTAGAGGAGGAGTCTACATTTCATGCGCTGATTGCATGCACACATGCAAGAATATTGTGGATTAACATGCGTCGAAGGTGGCCTCTGCCAGATGATGACGTTCTTATCGATAACGGGAAGGAATGGCTCATGTCCCTTCTCAGTTTATGCTCGGAGGCAGTCGCAGACATGGTAATCCTGTTGATCTAGAGGATTTGGCAAATCCGTAATGACATATATCATGGCAAGGAAGCCACCCCCCCGGTGTTGGCCTCGGTTGAGTTCTTGGATAGCTACTACAAGTCTATCAATCTGGCGGGCAAGTTTACGGTGGAGGAGATTGTCAAAGGCAAGATGCCCTCGGCAGCCCCTGTGGTACCGCGCCAAAAAGTTGGAGCAACTGTCATGCCATGGTCGGTACCACCGCTAGGGTCCGTGGCCCTGTCCGTTGATGGCTCCTTCCACCCCGAGGACGGCTCTGCGGCGGTTGGGATGGCCCTCAGAACCATGAGGGGGTCATTATTTTTGTAGCATACAGATATGTTTTTCACTGCAATGATTCTCTGTAGGCGGAATTACATGCGATGATGCAAGGTATGACGCTGGCCATTGAGCATTCCGATGCCCCGGTGATTCTTCAATCGGACTCCTCTGAAGCTTTATCATGCCTGCCTACGGACGCCCTCCAACGGTCAGCTTATGGCCACTTAGGGATGGAGATCAAGTACTTATCTGGTATTAGGGAGTTTGTTCCTCAGAAACTTAGACGTGTTCAGAATAGAGTTGCCGATCGGTTGACAAACTATAGCCGTACGGAGCGAGCTACCGTTGTGTGGCTAGGCTCAATTCCTCCCTGTATTGAGGATGTATGGCCTCTCGATTGTAACTCTATGATTTTGCAATAAAACTCCCTTTACCTTTAAAAAAAAGAAATACCATCAGTAAAAAATGATTGCGTTTTCTCAGCAATGTGGGCATACACACATAGGTGCCCTTTAGCATTTGAATTATTTGATTGACTAGTTTGACATCCCCTCTGGTAGAGGAAGCAGTAAACTGCTGCAGCGGTTGCCCAGTACGGAGCATCGGAGATGCTTTATCACTGACAGAGGTCACAGAACCATCTACTCGCATTCAAGTTTCCTTGAAAAAATTGCTCGCATTCAAGCCAGCAACATCCAGCCGCTGGACCTGTACTGTTCTACCGCAGCTCCGCACGCATGACGCTGATCACCTGGGCCCAGATGACTCCTCGCCCCCGCACGGCTCACGGGCTAGATCCTGACTGCGTGTGTGTCGCACGCACACGCCCCTGCGAGGACGTCTATGGTGTGTACCGCTCAGACCGTGTCTATTGCACGCACGTCGCACGCCCTGCGAAGACGAGGAGAACCCTATGACAGTCCCGTCTCCAGCTGCGTCCTCTCGTGCTCCGCGAGCACCCTTTCCCCTTTCGACTCGACACGACCCGCTCGGCCCCCACTTCCCTTCCCTTCCCTTCATCACCATGTGCGCTTTTCGCATCTCCGTCTCGCCGACTGACTCCTCGTCCTCCCCGAGCAGTCCTCCCCTCACTTTGCAGCCTCCTCCGCGGCGCCCAGCAGTTGCGCCCCGGGGCACACAAGAGAGAGAAAGAGGAGAGGGAGAGGGAGCCCCGCTTCCGCGCGAAGCTTCCGCCATGGGCGACATCTCGACCGCGGCGGCGAGCGCGGAGGAGCGCGAGCCCCAGCCCAAGGACCCGAGGACGATCGCGCGCAAGTAAGCGCCCTAACCCGACCGCGTCCCCGCCTCCTCCTTATGTTCCCCACCTCATTTCCTGCGATTCCGCGGTGTCTCGCATGCTGCGGATTTGGTTTGGGGCGAAGCAGCTGGGCTTCCGAGCGGAACCGCAGCCAGTCACCCCTGTTTGTTTCACGAAGATTTCCGCTTGTGGGGGTTGGTTCATATGCCCCCGTTGCTGATTTGGGAGCTCTTGGAGGTTTTAGATGGGTTTCAAATGCTTCCTGATGCGCTTGTTGTTTTTGGCTGTTGATTATAGATAATGTTAGATTTAGCAGTTCATGCTTTGTAGTCCACTGTTTCGATTTCTTCCCCATTTCGTGTCGATTTATCTGATTAAATGACCCATCAGTTGTGATTAATTCTAAAGTGCTCCCAGTATCTATTTGCACAGTTTAATGCTCCGTGGCCTAGTTGTTCGGAACGCGATCCCCATTCTTAATCTCTACGATTCGGTCCTGTCGCAGACTTGCTTTGGGAAAGCTCTGCCAATCTTCCCAGTGGTCGCTCTTCAGTTTCTATGATAGCGGTAGGTGGGGAACATCAAACCTGTCGCAGTTACACCTTGACAATGCAGGGCCCCTGTTAAGAGAACATGCCGATGAATAAATGGACTAATAATAGTTGACCGAGATTTCGTGGTCTCTCTGCAGTACCTCGCATCCCTAGTCTGGCGACAGTCCTTTTCTTTGATAGAATCCCCAGTGCTGTACTTTCTGCTACTCCGCCTTTATTTGTCAGTGTCACGAGACAAACAATTGGCGACGTGTTGCAAAGCTTTTGTTGATCAATGATTACATTGTGTCATTAACAATACTAAGATCGGCTAACAACATTATATCTTACTCTGTTTCATTATACAGATTTTGGATAACAACATTATATCTTGTGCTTTAGGTATCAGTTGGATCTCTGCAAGAGGGCTCTCGAGGAGAACATCATAGTGTACCTAGGCACGGGATGCGGGAAGACCCATATAGCCGTGTTGCTCATATACGAGCTTGGCCATCTCATTCGCAAACCCAGACGTGATGTCTGCATCTTCCTCGCCCCGACAGTCCCCCTTGTTCTCCAGGTAGATTACTGTAACTTTGCACACCTCACATTTTTAGGATAAGTTATGTAATTGGGCACGCGACTGCATAATTTCTCTCGAGGTTATAACTGCATTTTCCAGACTGAGCACAACTGTACATGTTTAATTAGTGCTCTTCTTCTCTGAAAACAAAACCGCTCTCCTTTTTTACAGCAAGCAACGGTGATTGCTAATTCCACCAATTTCAGAGTTCAAAGTTACTATGGGGATGGTAAAAACCCAAGAAATCACGAGGACTGGGAGACAGAGATGGGGGAATCTGAGGTAAGGTTTGCTCGACATTCTCCTTGCAGGTCAATCACAATGACATTCCAGCTTGGAAAATGTTGTAAGGGGCTATTTGCCTTATCATAAATTAGTTTATGACGCCTGAGTACTTAGCTAACTTTCACCCAGAGATGAATGAACACACCCGTGTAATTTCTTGTGAATTAGATGTCTTTAATTATGCGTACATGTAAACAACAGACCCATCAGTCTAATAATCTGCACATCCATTTTTGTCAAAATATGATAAGAGTTTTGTTCTACTTGGTGCATGGTTTTGCACCTAATTTGCATCACTTTCTATGCCACTGCAGGTTCTTGTAATGACTCCCCAGATTTTGTTGCATAGTTTGCGGCATTGTTTCATCAAGATGGACTCAATTGCACTTCTGATATTCGATGAATGCCATCACGCACAAGCACACAAGCGGCATCCATATGCACAAATTATGAAGGTAGTGTCAAGATCTTCTTCCTGCAGTACAATTTGCAATGCACAGACTTTCTTCATATGATGGAATAATTAGGTTTTTCTTTTCTTGACCACCCAATGGTAGCATTGCATCATTGAATTTTCTTTGCACTTGAACTCGTCTCAATAAAACTACATCCACATGCCACCGTTGTTAATAAAACACTATTGGAGTTTAAATTGTTTGGTGCATGCTGATGGGAGAATTCATGCGTGTAGGTCAAGTTTCTAATAAATGGAGAATTAAATGAAAATAACATGTCTATGTTACTGGTTCGATATCTCCATATATTTGGTCATTAACCAATACTCCCTCCGTCCGCGAATAAGTGTACATCTAGCCTTTGTCTTAAGTCAAAGTTTTAAAACTTTGACCAACTTTATTGGAAAAAGTATCAGCATTTATGGCACTAAATTAGTATCACTAGATTCGTTTTGAAAAGTAGTTTCATAATATACCAATTTGATGTCATATAAGTTACTACTCTTTTATATAAAGTTGGTCAAAATTTTAAAACTTTGACTTGGACCAAAAGGTAGAGGTACACTTATTCGTGGACGGAGGGAGTACATATGTTGGTCGACATATGTGTCATTGTATGTTTACCAACTAAGGATCACTTTAAAACTATAATTATTAAGATAACACAAACAAGTTGAATACTTGTCATCCATACTATTCAAGGATAATTATGCTGATGCCTCACAACAATACGATGTTTGTCATGATTTGTTTGGCCGCGGAGTTACGCTTGGGCCACCTGGGGATCACTAGACAATGATTTGCCTATGTTCAGCCCCTCTCGAGACGGTTAATGGCCCTACTCTTGCTTTGCTTGGATTATATCTTGAGATGGGAGTACAATTGCTGTTACAATGAGGGAATCTGTCGAGTTGATATGCAACTCGATGACTACTATGGACGAACTAGGTAATGACTCTAGATCTCTAGGGTTTCCGTCTCTTGTGGAAATGATCAAGTTGCTCCTCTTTTGCGGTCTTGGCCTCCTTTATATACCTATGGTATGGCGGTGGCCTCATCTCCTTCTAGTAGGCATCCCCCTCCATGCACAAGTAGGATTCTAGACTATTCACGAGTAGGACTCGTGGTCTCTTTCCAAGTACCCGCAAGGCTTCCTTGCAGGAACTAGGAACATATCCCAAGTAGGTTGGTGAGCTCCATGGGCCCTAGGGCTTGCATATACCTAGGCATGTATACGACATATACAATACATGCATATGGTAGAACGACTACTCGTCTTACTGATATTGTTCAAGGAACATGTTGTGCATTGAATCATGAACTCACAAAATTATAATCATAATGATGATTAACTCTTGCATATATCTCCAACAATACACGCATAACACATACTCGTTGAATGATTAGAGATACATAATAAAGGAATGTTCCTCTTTGGATCGCATGATTCTCAAAAGACAAGTATAGGGAAGACATAGGATTAGAGTGTCATGACTTCTTGAATCCTATAGGAAGTCGAAGCATAGGAATTTGCAGCATACTCTTTGAATGTTCTGTAGGTATCTTGTGAGAATATTGAGAGAAGGTGCATGCAAGGTGCAAAGGAAATTTTCATATATATCCTTTTGCTCGAAATCCTATGAAATCGGGGCGTAGGGATGCAATCCATATGAGGTTCCTATGGATTAAAATCCTCCAAAATTCCTAGAGAGATTCCTCCACTCAAAGAAGCACTAACATTCATGTAACTATGAGAGTATGTGTAGCAAGTTACACATATTAGACTTGTATATATTAGCCATGTAATATCCTGTTATATATGGAGTTTTGTACATATTGTACCGCGCATATGCGTGCATATATAGCCTATGGTCTCATGGGAATATACGTTGCATATTTCCTGCATGGTATCAAGGCCTAGAGTTTTTTCTCTACGGCCGCAACTCGTACTTTGATCAGTTTTGACCTTTTTTTCTATTCTCTTATCAATTTTGTCTGATCTCCACCTCGTCATCGTTGCTTTTCATATCATTCTAGGAAGGGGACATCCTAGTTGTAGATGAAGGCATCACCAGTATCACCTTGCCTAGCTCGCACCTCATCCAAATCAAGCCTCCCGTTGTTTGCTTGCCTTCTAGGGCGTGCAGTAGATCAGGACTCCTCCCTTAGGTCGCGCCATCATTGTCGATTCTAGGCTGTTCCTGCCTTTAGACCAGCGGATGCAATTGTCTCCTCGAAGCCCTCGACATCCTCCTTGACCTGGCCTGTGCCACTGACTCCGCTCACCCTCGCACGGTCGTCGTGATTCTTGGGTCATCTTTGTCTATCGACCAGGTTGTTGCTCACATTGTAGCCTCACCGGCCACTGTTGCCCTTCCTTCCCACCAGCGTAACTCCTCCCGTGGCCAAGCGAGCCCCACTACATGTCTCCATTCTCAGATCGAGTTGAGCCAGTTTGCTCTATTCTAGAAAAAGTGCAATGTCTTCCTAATAGGACTTCATTTCCACCCCTCGTTGACCGATGACTTTCGAAGTGTTAACTACCATAGAGTTTGTCGCCCGCATGCGCATTCACTTGCGTGGTCTTTTTCTCTTGGGTGTTCTCTTCGGCGAGGTCTCTTGTCCGTTGTGCCATGTTGCTCCTGTCGAGCCTACGCTATCAACTCTTGTCTCGGGTGCCACTCGGCATTAGATTGTTGCTGCCAAGGTTGCTGATGATGTTGTCGTTGTTTACTGTCATAAGGTTTATGAACTACAAGGTGGCTATACGCTTATCATTGTTAGGAAATACACAACTTGTATTTCTAGGTGGCCCTAGGCCAGTATATATACATTACAGGTGCGGTACAATAAGCAGAAAACCCGCTACAGAACAGGGAAAATACAAGTACATGGCTAAATATATAACTTAACACCCCTCCTCAAACTTATGGTGGATCAACAACACTGAGTTTGGAGAGATAGAAGCCATGTTGTGCTCTAGTCTGGGCCTTCATAAAGAAATCCGCCAACTGTAACTTGGAAGGCACATACTAAAGAGCAATTACCTGATCCTGCACACCAGTGCGCACGAAAGAAGCATCAACACCAATATGCTTGGTGAACTCGTGCTTCACAGGGTCCCGCGCAATGCTAATAGAACGTGTATTGTCAGAGAAAACCAGAGTGGGTGTAGAGCAGAGTATGTGTAGTGACAGAAACACCAAACTTCTGAAGTAACTATCGTGCCCGAGTCACCTTTGTTGCCAAAAGAGCCATAACTTAGCCTCTGCACTCGAATGGGAAACTGCAGTCTGTTTCGTCGTCTTCCTGACAATGAGAGAACCACGAAGAAAACACAGTAAGCAGAAAGTGAATGGTGATCCGAGCCTAGCCCACATAGCATTTGAATAAGTCTAAAGCTGTAATGAATCGGAGCAGGGAAAGAACAGACAGTGAGAGATCGTGCCACAAAGATATTGGAGAACACAAAGGAGGTGACTATAGTGAACCAAAGTGGGAGCAGAGACAAACTAACTCAAAATATGGACTGGATAGGAGATACCCGGACGAGTGACAGCTAGATAGATAAGACTCCCAACAGGATGACGATAAGACATCTGATTGGGCAATGAGTCACCATCAGTAGCATGGAGGTGAACATTGAGCTCCATGGGAGTCTCAATAGCGCACTCTGAGCACGTGTTCGACCGCGATTGGACCCACAACCGGAGCTCCATGGGACCGCCTGGGCCGTGCTCTAAGCGTGTGTTCAACCGCTACCGGACCAGCCTTTGGCCATCTCTCTGGGTTCGAGGAAAGGGGCGAAAGGTGTGAGTTGTGGGTGTGTAGTAATGGAGGAGAAGGCAGGAAGGCAGAAGGGTGAGATTGGAAGCGGAGGAGGAAGGAGGAGGAAATTACCCTCTTTTCCCCTTCCTCTACCCACCGCAGTGAACCGAATCGACGGGTTTTGCGGCATGCCACATGTCCCACGTCCTCAGCAGTTTCCCATTCACAGATGTGGGCACGGGGATCCAGGCACTATCATCATTTCGATTCGATGCGAAACCGATGGGTGCCTCAACGGTCCTCCTTATAGATATGTCAAGACAAGCCAGGGCTGGCTCGTGATGTTCCCATTCACATAAGGGCTGACGTCAAACATCAGTTTGCGAAGCTGCGACTTCCAAGGAACCCCCATGCTACAACACCTTGAGGTTGCACCGGCTCAGACAAGCCCTGCAGATGGAGTTAAGCCCGAGGCCTCAGCTAGGCGCAAGTTTTGACGAAGAGCTCCGAACTCCTGGAGCCCTCGCTATTCGCCCCCATCAACAAAGATGGCATCTCGGAAGTCTCGTGATGGGCAGGCCCGAAGGGTCCTTCAAGGCTGAGCTACCGAAGGACAAGCCTTGATAACCAGCAAAGAGACAAGGAGCTCGCCTGGGTTTCTCTTTCCTGAAGACCAAGGAACTCCAATCCCAAACACACTCGGGGGCTACTGACGGTGTAATACACCAGGGGGTGGCTTCTCGAAGGGGAGCTCGACAACAGGCCTGCCACGGGGCCCAGGAGGCCCACCAACGATCTGGCAATAAGGAGCCCGGAGGATCAAATATGCATCTAGAGACTATCTTGGTCCCCAAGTCCATATGACAGCGGCCAAAGGGGCCTAAGGGGTTTTCATTCCAATCTACATCCGTAGAACCATACTCTCGGTAGACTCATACGCCATCCCTCATTGTAACCCTCGCATGAGGAATCCCACCATGAATACAAACACAAACAGGATGTAGGGTGTTACTCCTTCCCGGAGGCCCGAACCTAGGTAAACTCTTCGTGCGTCGTCGGATCTGGTACTTCCGGCCACGTTTGCTACCCTACTAGGGCACTGACGGGTTTATGCACCATCACTGTTCCCGCATATAAAAATACAATGAGCACAACAAAGCTCAGGTAGGCTTGAGCTCGACTCGATCAAGTGAGTTTGCACTATAACAAAATAATGTTCACAAAAATAAAAAAAATGATTAAGTTCAACCAAGCTTGAGTAGGCTCAAGCTCAGTTCATGCAAAATTACCTCCAAACAAGCCTTGTTGAACTGTTCAAGCTCTAGCTTGATAAGCTTGTGAGCTTGACCCGAAGCTCAAGCTCGCTCATTTAGTGCTCATGCCGAGCTCGAGACGATCCGAAAGTGAGTCGAACTCGAATAGTTCATGGAGCTCAAACTTTTTTTATAGCCCTACTTGTTTCCCTTCCTCCCGTGTTCGTCCCATCAAGTGGGCTGACAAGGTTAAGGCTCGCTCTAATGGTTCTCTTGAGCGTTACAAGGTTTGTCTTGTGGCTCGTCGCTTACAACAGGAGCATGGTCATGACTATAACGAGATGTTTGCTCCTGTGGCCCACATGACCAATGTTCGCACTCTTCTTGATGTGGCTTCTATTCACCACTTGTCTATCTTGTTATGGATGCAACTTGATTGTATTGCACAGCCCATGGGGCAAATATATAGTACAATAAGCATGAAGTACAAGAGAATCTAGACTAACACGAATAGGTAAACAAACCTAGACCAGTACTAACTCTCCCCCCCCCCCCAATGACGGGCATTGCATTTGAAGAAATATAACACAAGAATATATATTATTTGGAATCCAATGGTTTGAGCCAAAGGAGGGTAGCGAGAAGATGCATCAGAGGAAGACAACCCATCATGAGAAGATACAAGATAAGTATCAAGAGAAGATGGGTCCAAGAAGACAGACACATCAAGGAAATGAAGCATTACACAAAAGATCGTAGCTGAAGAAACCGGTGGTGAAAGAATCTCGACGACAAGAGAATGGGAATACATCGATGACAATGCAAATGGAGGCTACAGAAGTCCTATAGAATACAACCAGGACCGGAAATGCTGCGAAGTGAACAGAAAAGGACAAGGACCAGAAAAGAAGGATGGCAGATTAACGTTTGGTGACTAGTGTTGAAAGAGGAAGACGATGGATATTGGCCAAGTCAAATGCATCAAGGACGGAGCAGGCCAACTCTTGGTGAAGGATGAGGAGATTAAGCATAGATGGCGGGAGTACTTCGACAAGCTGTTCAATGGGGAGAATGAGAGTTCTACCATTGAACTGGATGACTCCTTTGATGAGACCAGCATGCGTTTTGTGCGGCGAATCCAGGAGTCTGAGGTCAAGGAGGCTTTAAAAAGGATGAAAGGAGGCAAGGCGATGGGCCCTGATTGTATCCCCATTGAGGTGTGGAAAGGTCTCGGGGACATAGCGATAGTATGGCTAACCAAACTTCTCAACCTCATTTTTCGGGCAAACAAGATGCCAGAAGAATGGAGACGGAGTATATTAGTACCAATCTTCAAGAACAAGGGGGATGTTCAGAGTTGTACTAATTACCGTGGAATTAAGCTGATGAGCCATACAATGAAGCTATGGGAGAGAGTCATTGAGCACCGCTTAAGAAGAATGACAAGCGTGACCAAAAATCAGTTTGGTTTCATGCCTGGGAGGTCGACCATGGAAGCCATTTTCTTGGTATGGCAACTTATGGAAAGATATAGGGAGCAAAAGAAGGACTTGCATATGGTGTTCATTGACTTGGAGAAGGTCTATGATAAGATACTGCAGAATGTCATGTGGTGGGCCTTGGAGAAACACAAAGTCCCAGCAAAGTACATTACCCTCATCAGGGACATGTACGATAATGTTGTGACAAGTGTTCGAACAAGTGATGTCGACACTAATTTCTCGATTAAGATAGGACTGCATCAAGGGTCAACTTTGAGCCCTTATCTTTTTGCATTGGTGATGGATGAGGTCACAAGGGATATACAAGGAGATATCCCATGGTGTATGCTCTTTGCGGATGATGTGGTGCTAGTTGACGATAGTCGGACGGGGGTAAATAGGAAGTTAGAGTTATGGAGACAAACCTTGGAATCGAAAGGGTTTAGGCTTAGTAGAACTAAAACCGAGTACATGATGTGCGGTTTCAGTACTACTAGGTGTGAGGAGGAGGAGGTTAGCCTTGACGGCCAGGTGGATGGATGTAGATGAAGATGTGAACCATCGAATCAAAGCCGGATGGATGAAGTGGCGCCAAGCTTCTGGCATTCTCTATGACAAGAGAGTGCCACAAAAGCTAAAAGGCAAGTTCTACAGGATGGCGGTTCGACCCGCAATGTTGTATGGCACTGAGTGTTGGCCGACTAAAAGGCGACATGTTCAACAGTTAGGTGTGGCGGAGATGCGTATGTTGAGATGGATGTGTGGCCACATGAGGAAGGATCGAGTCCGGAATGATGATATACGAGATAGAGTTGGGGTAGCACCAATTGAAGAGAAGCTTGTCCAACATTGTCTGAGATGGTTTGGGCATATTCACCGCAGGCCTCCAGAAGCTCCAGTGCATAGCGGACGGCTAAAACGTGCGGAGAATGTCAAGAGAGGGCGGGGTAGACCGAATTTGACATGGGAGGAGTCCGTTAAGAGAGACCTGAAGGATTGGAGTATCACCAAAGAGCTAGCTATGGACAGGGGTGCGTGGAAGCTTGCTATCCATGTGCCAGAGCCATGAGTTGGTTGCGAGATCTTATGGGTTTCACCTCTAGCCTACCCCAACTTGTTTGGGACTAAAGGCTTTGTTGTTGTTTTTGTTGTTGACTAGTGTTGAAGTGCATATGTGGATTGCCTAGCCCTTTCCACCAGTTCGGACTTTTGGTTGCGTTGGCTAGTGCATAAAACTGCTTCCCTGTCTGGCTGGCAAGCTCAAGGCGTCCAATATGGACCAAGGCGCCAACCTGGACGCCTTAGCAGCGCTTCAGACGCCTTAAAGCTTAAGGCGGACGCCTTACTCATGCACCTAAGGCAAGCTGGACGCCTTAGCAGCGCTTCAGACGCCTTAAAGCTTAAGGCGGACGCCTTACTCATGCACCTAAGGCAAGCTGGACGCCTTGAGCTTGCAGGGCGCCCTGACGCCTAAGCGTTGCCTAGGCGACGCCTTATGGACGCCTTAAAAACATAGCGCGTCACACGTGAGAGGGGGTGCTTTTGGTTGCGTTGTCACGCAACCAAAACTCCGAACTGATGGAAAAGGCTAGGCAATCCACATATACACTTCAACACCCCCTCCCAGTGTGACGTGGAAAGTCAACACGTGGATAAACTCAGAGGTATGTCCCAAGAGGCCTATACGTGGACACAAAGGGGGGAACAACATTTTTAGATAAATTGTGAAAGCCGGGACTTGAACTCAAGACCTTAGTCCTGATACCATGTTAAGCTTCGTGCACTAGCCAACGCAACCAAAAGTCCGAACTGATGGAAAGGGCTAGGCAATCCACATATACTTTTAACAACTAGCGTGACAGATAAACACGAAAGAGCAGCGAACTTGGTGGACACAACGGAAAAATAAAAAGCTGGAAGCTAGGAAGCACACACGAGCCAATAAAGCAGGAGTCATCATGTCTGTAGGAGAGGCTGTGCAGGTGAGATGCCGACGAGGAGCAGTAAAGAACAATAACTAGCGACGAGCACCCAGCACCGATGGATGGTGCATGTGCGAGACCGAATCAATGAAATGACCACCGTCAAGAATCATCGAATAGCGCGGGAGAGAAAGGACACCCGATGATGACATTGTACCTGCCATTTTTAATTTCTTTTGGTGAAGAAAACTAATCTGCCAAGGGGCCCTGTACGGGCCATGCAACAACACTAGGCAAGCATTGTAGGGAGAGCAGCGTGTGAGTCAACAGGCGAGCAGTCCTATGAGTTGTCCTTTGCTGTAGAGGTGCAACATGAGCAACGAGGAAAAGGTGCGAGGAAGCCGTCGACCAGGGATGGCCTGCAGACAATGGAGGTCACCGGAGCTCCAATCGGCGGGGAGCGGCGGAGCCAATGAGAGGCGACGTAGGAGGGCGGTGTCTCGGCGTAGGCCCAATCTGAGCGAAGAGGTGATGTCTAGGTGCAGGGAGGCATCACGAATCGTGGGAAGGGAGGTTGTTGGAGATGTGAGGGCGGCAGGACTGACCTGGAGGACGACGACACGTTGACCAACACCAGGTGGGCATCAGCCTTGGTGGAGCCGAAGGGAAGTGCACGGCGTTGAAGGGCCCGAGGCAGCGGTGCAACCAGCACCAGACGGACTGGTGGGAGGCGTGGGAGGTTGGCTTCGACCTGGTGGAGAGAAGAAGCGCTCATGAGCTGGCTTGGTTGTATTATGGACCATTAATCTGATGGCCACTCGTTTCCTGCTTCTTTGTCGTCATCTCATCATCAAACAGTGTCAGTGTCATGCAGATATTCAGTCTTACCACGTTGCTAGTTGGAAGTTGGAACAACTAGTTGACTTTAATTACAATAAGCAGTTAATTAATGCAGAAACTGAATGACTGCTAATATGTGTTGAATACTACCCCTTTAGTTTCCTAGAAGATGCCACTTTTGCATTGCAATATGGCTTTACATGTGCACCGTCTAAATCACACTCGCACCACTAGTTTGCATTGCAATATTTCCATTGAACCTAGCAAATTATATATTCTGTAGATACTTTTTGAGACAGTTGTAGGCATATGGTTTTCAAGTATCTGTTCCGTTTTTTTGTTATTGTTAAATATAGTAGTCAGAGTTTCAAAAGTTTGACCCTACCTGTGTCTAAAATGACAGCTTTGAAGGAGTATTGTTTAACAAATTCAGTGAACGGCAGAAGTTGCAATCTGAAAAACATGTTTAAGGAATTCTACATTAATAACGTTATTTCAGGAAATCATATACCTGAAACATTGTTTATGAATTCTACATGATAACTCTGTTCAGTCTAAAAGACATTTGTAGCATTGTTTCAGGAATTCTACGATAATGACATGGTGAAGCCCCCTCGCATTTTTGGCATGACTGCTTCACCAGTAATTGGAAAAGGTAATTGTAATCTAATGTCAGTCCTATCAGGAAACATTTCACGGTTATGGTTTTTTAATTACCTTTGGTGGCCAACCACATTCTCTTGAAATCGTGATATTTGATCTCACCTTTTGTGTTATCTGAGAGTTAGGACATAGTATTGCTCTCTCTTATTTGCAATTAAATTTGGAGCCATTATTTTTTCCTCTAGGAATTATTTATCGCATCGTAAATGTGGCCAGATTTTCTAGATAGTTATGTGGATCTCCTTGAACAGAAATGCACATCCTGTTTTCACTTCAATAGCATTTTTGTGTACCTTAGGACTTAGTAGTTCGCAGTCATGTTGGCATAGGATAATTGTTGTTTTAATTAGTGTAATCCTAATTAATAGTCTTGTGCTTTTTGTCTACCTATTTTCCTGAGGTCAGTCTTCTATATGTTGATGACATGATCATCAGTGGAGATGAATTTGAGTCCATTGCCTTTTTGAAGGCCCGTCTTAGCAAGCACTTTATTATGCCTGATTTTGGTCCTCTTCGCTGCCTTCTTGGATTGAAGGTTCATCTACCTCCGGTGGCTTCTCCATATCCCAAGAGAAAAGAAGGTTCGTCTTAGTGAGCAGTTTCTTATGTCTGATCTTGGTGCTCTTTGCTACCTCCTTGGATCAAGGTTTCTTCTACCTCCGGTGACTTCTTCATATCCAAGAGAGCAGAAGGCTCGTCTTAGTGAGCAGTTTGTTATGTCTGGTCTTGGAACTTTCTTCGTTACCTCCTTGGATTGAGGTTTCTTCTACCTCCGATGGCTTCTTCGTATCCCAAACAAAAAGAAGGCTCGTCTTAGTGAGCAGTTTCTTGTGTCTGATCTTGGTCCTCTTTGTTGCCTCTTGGATCGAGGCTTTTTCTACCTCTGATGGCTTCTTCATGTCCCAAGAGGAAAGAAGGCTCGTCTTAGTGAGCAGTTTTTATGTTTGATCTTGGTCCTCTTCGCTACCTCCTTGGATTGAGGTTTCTTCTATCTCTGATGGCTTATTCATGTCCCAAGAGAAGTACATCCAAGATCCTCTTGCTTTTCTTACTAATGAATGTACGTTAATGGTTGACTCCGATGGAGCTCACTGTCCACCTCCCAAGCTTCTATTGGTGAGCCTTTTGCTGCTCTTACTGATGACTGTATCGTTGACTGTTGAGACCGATGGAGCTCAATGTCCACCTCCAAGCTTCTAAGGTGAGCCTTTCCTAATCTAACCCGTTGTCATCATCATGTTGACAGTCTTGTCTATCTGGCCGTCATTCATCCAGATATTTCATATCAAGTCACATTCTGAGTCAGCACTCCCCTTCAGGTTCACTATAGTCACCTCCTTTTATTTCTGCGAGATCTCTCTTGCATCTTTTCTTTCAATGCTCCAGTTTGCTAAAGCTTCATGCTATTCAAATGCTACTTGGATTAGCTATCCGAAGGGCTGCCAATCACATTTTGCTTGCTCATTGGCTGGAAGACAAAGAAGCATACTGTAGTTTCCTGAGTGTAGAGGCGAACTGCGAGCTATGATTCTCTTGACAGTAGTTGCTCGAGGATTTTGGTGTTTCTGTAACTACACCAACTTCTCTTTGTCTGACAATACATGTGTTATCAACATTGTGCGCGACCCTATGAAGCGTGAGCTTACCAAGCATATGGCGCTGATGCTTCATGCGGCCCCGTGCAGGATCAAGTGATTGCGCTCTTTAGTACAGTATGTGTTTTCCCAGCTTCAGTTGATGGATTTCTTCTTGAAGACCCAAACTAGAGCACAACACAGCTTTTACCTGTCCAAATTAGGTGGTGTTGATCCACCACAAGTTTGGGGGTTGTGGGTTTTAGAGCTGTATATGTTTTTCCAGATATTAACTACATAATCCCTATTATATATAAGAGATTTTTTGCATATCTACCACACCTGTACATATTAGCTACGTGATCCCTATTATATATAAGAGTTTTTCTGCATATTTGCCACTTGTACGTGTGTGTCTATATATATATATATATGTATATATCTAGCACAAATGCCCGTGCGTTGCAACGAGAGAAGAAAAAAAACCATACTTCCTAAACCCAATAGCTGAAGACTCCCTCACCTCCTCCTCCCATGACCGACTGCCAGACATGTCCTCCTCCCACGACCGACTGCCAGACATGATGACATTAGTAAACTCTTTGAAATCTTCCACACTACCACATCAGAAACAACATGAAAAGATGTGGTGTGCAAAAACATAATCGTGAAAGGAATTCATAAGTGTGCTGTAGGTGTGTGCAATTTAAATCACAGAAATATCTACCTGGTCACGAGTATCTCTTCACGTATTTGTTGGCGTTGCTTAGTGATGCGGTGATGCCCCCAAAATATCGCACTATAATAAAAATAGTAAAGTCTTGGTACAACATTCTTGCTTCACTACGGAGGCAACAAAGATTTCCATGAACCAGTGTGGGATAGGTTTAGGGACTGGGTAGCATAGCACTATTTGTGTCCAATGATATTAGAAGCATCTTTTGCGGGGTAATGATATTAGAAGCATTTTTTGCGGGGCAATGATATTAGGAGCATTGTACAAAGATCCTCTATTAGTGGCTAATAGAACAAAGTAAAGTGCGGAGTTTGTGCCGCACACGGCAGGGTGTCCGACTGCTTGTGCTTTGGTGATCAACATTATTTTTATTAGGAGGATTGTAAGAGTTTGTGACGGGCGCTAGCTAGTCGAGCAGAAAAAATAAGAGCAAATATTTGTTTTTTCTCAGAAAAATATTGTACATGACCAACATAGAATGAATCCTGTTTATTGTGATTTAGACATAGTACTCCCTCCGTCCCAAATTTTTTATCTTCACATTTTAGTATTAGGTACATCCGTATGTAAACAAATTTAAGACAAGAATTGTGGGACGGAGGGAGTATTCTTAATTTGGCGACCCTCCCTCTCTTTCCTTTCTTTAGTTTTCTCTATTTTCCTTCCTTACTTTAATTATGGGACAGCTTCCACTTTCCATTTTTCTCTGTCTAGACATGAAATCCCCGCCCTCTTTCCTTCCTTATTCCGTCTCCTCTTTCCCTTCTTTATTTTTCTCTCTTTTCTTCCTTATTCTGTCAAGAGACATGAACTCCCCTCCCTCTTTCCTTCTTTATTTTTCTCTCTTTCCTTCCTTATCCTTATTATGGAAGGACTTATTTCCTTCTATATTGGTTCCCGAGATGGCTCCTTGATACCGAGAATGTATATAAATTACGAAGATTGGGTTTAAGAGAGCGGTATGGGACTATTTAAAAGGTGAATCAACTGTCTAAATATAATACACCGTGAGGTTTTTTTTTTGAGGAAAATACACAGGCGGCCGAAAATCCTCCTGACGTGATAGACTAAGAGGGTAATCCTTGTTACACTAAACATATGACCCGTGTTCGAGTCCTCAAAATAGCAATTTTTTTTGTGTGGCCGTTTTTGAAAGAAGCGAGTTAAAAAAAAGATGACGGTGAACACGTGCACGACTTTAGCCCAGTTGGTTGTGCACGTTGAGATGAAAAGGCAGGTCATGAGTTTGATCCCCATGAAAATCAACTAATTTTTGCTGCTGCTCCTCTACAATCTCGGCCCATATGCAAGGGCAAAGTCGCTGCTCGCTATCTTGGCCCATGTGGGGTAAAGCCCATGACGGATAGAAAAACGTAATTTGTCGATTCTATACTGATGGCAACATTAGTACCACCTTGCGTATATGTTTTAATTTTAAACTGAAAGCGTAAATTCACGGGAGGAAGCGTATTGTGACGGTGAACCCGGAGACTCAATCCGTGCTTTATTATATAATAATATTTATATATATATATATATATATATTGGCTTATGGTCTCATGGAAATACAAGTTGCATATTTCTCACAGTTATAGCCACTCCTTGACGCCTTTTGCTGTTATGTCTTAATCCTTCTGCTCTGCAAGCCTCTTCTCATGTTCCTCTACCTGCTTGTTACAATGTCTATTGCCAAAAGGCACATGACACTTGTGATACGCTATTGATTTGCTGGGACTCTTTTTAGCGAGCAATGGTAGGGGAACCCCCCACCTGAAGTGAAAATTTTATTGAACAAAAACTCGATATGTACAAGGAGATTTACGATGCGGCAAGCTAAGAGAACTTATGCCAGACACACGGGAGCACCATTCGACCAGCATGCCATTGCTGAGACGATATGAGAAGTGCAAATCCGAGAGGGCGGCGTGCTCCAGGATCATCCTCCAAACAGCGAGTGGCGTGAGATGCTCACCATCGAAGACCAATCGGTTCTGGCTTTCAGAAGCACCGAGCGCAAGGAGGACCAAGGTTTGGCGGATGGAATGGTGCAGATGCGCTATGGACTGCTCATAAAAGACGCAGAACCGGTGAAAGAGCACCCCAGACCAGGCTAGGACCGATTGTCTGCTGAGATGCCAAGCCAGGAACAAATTAAATAGGACGTGGACAAGAACCTTGTCTTGCACCGTGTAGAAAGGGCTGGAGGCTGAACCAATCCACCATCGTCAGAATAGGAAGCCCTGTATGCGTGTGTTGCCATGGTGAGCGAGCCGGAAGAAGGTCTACACTTTCTTCAGAGCAAAATGGTCCCAGTTAATGTTTGGCAAGATCTAGGCCTATACTGGAGCGACAAAGAATGGGGTAGGCTGCTGCCCATGACATGCTTGTCGGCTTTGCCAGCCACAAGTCGGGTGGACAGCTCAATTGGTCGAGCTTTGCATCAGCCGCTGTGGTGACTGGTGAGGCAAGATTGCAAGGGTAGGTTGAGGGAAACCCCAGCAATCACCTCAGCAATGGCAGCCTTGGCACATTTTTTTAGATTAACATAAAATGCTACAGCTGTTACCAGGGATCTTAGAAATTAGTTGTTGGATTAGCATTGCACTAACTTGAAATATTAGGTTGGTCTCTAGTGTTGCCTACTCCCTGCAATGTAAGTTTTTTTTTTACCATTTGTGGTCATGCAACTGTTCTTATGTTTTATATGACAGGCGGGTCTAACAAGCTTAATTACACCAAATGTATCAACAGCCTTGAAGAATTATTGCATGCCAAGGTACATACTACTAGTGTTCCCCAAGAGTTCTGCTGGGTTTAGGAATAATACTTATTGACATTTGTCTTTGCAAAACTTCTCTCATGTTGGATAGGTCTGTTCGGTTGATAATGCAGAGCTGGAAAGTGTGCTTGCTTTTCCTGATATGGAGGTGTACACGTATGTCCCGCTTAGTCACTCTAATCTTACTGTAACTTACAACAAAGAACTTGATTGCTCAAAGCTTGAGGTGAAGTTTTGTTCTGCTATATAGTCGATTATTATTATTTCAAATTCCAATTACACAAGCTTATGTTTTCTGTTCTTTTTCATCTCCTTTTTGTTATTTCTATGAGTTTGAAACAGAGTGAACGCATACTACGCGAGAGCCTATACGATTTCAAGGATTCTCAGAAGAAACTAAAGTCCCTGGGGAGGTTGCATGGAAATTTAGTATTCTGTTTGCAAGAACTTGGTTCGTTTGGAGCTCTGCAAGTAAGTTGACACTGTTTTATCAAATACATTGATAATGAAATATCCTTAAGCCTTTTTGTCTGATTCACTCTAATTTGGAACGTCCTTTCTCTTCAGTTAGTTGGTTCAATTTTTTTCTTTTGGGGTGTGGCTTGGGAGCTGTTATCGGATGCTCCTCGCTTTTATGTGAAAGCGTCCATTTTAGGAACTTCGTAAATACAAGATAAATAATAGATTGTGTTGTGTTTAATAAAGAATGTTTCTTGAGAATTTGTTACAGAATTAGAAATAACACTATTTTTGGGTGAAAGTTTATATTGTTCATATGCGATGCGATGTTCACTTAGCTCGTAACAAATGTTCCGAGTGGATTTACTACGAGCCTATGGATGTACAAGTGCTTCATACATGGTGTTTCCGTAGATTGCAAGAAAATTTTGTTAGTTCTCCTGTGGTGGCAGCCCCCCCCCCCCCCCCCCCCCGACATGGGGGATCACAATGGTAGCTGCCCTTCTCATCTACCGACTCCAAATTCAAATCCGCCTAAGGTGCTGATTCCCCACTAACGGACTCTAAATTCTGCCCAAGCCGAACCTCTGCTAAGTCAGATTTTCCTCCTCTACTTGGCTGCCGTTTGAGTGTCCAACCTTTTGAAGTTGGGAGCATAACGTGTACGCAGGCGTGTATGATCTTGTTTGTCATGGATTCTATATTTCTTGCTTTAATCTTTGCTTATGCTTTTATTTGCTATTTAGTTGTAGTGTTCTTGACTGTTTTCTCCTTTGTTATACCACCTCCATTCCTAAATATAAGACGTTGGGGTAGTTTAAATTAAACTACCCCAACGTCTTATATTTAGGAATGGAGGTAGTACAAGTGTTTTTTTTTACTTTTTTGTTGCCTCCTTTTAAGATAGCATCAGATGTGTTATTCCCTATTTTGTTTGATTTTAGCGCAGGCTGCAAAGGCTTTCCTTTCATTTGATGGTGATGTTTTGGACAGAAAGGAGTCTGACATGAACGACAATTCTACCAGATTTAAGCATCACTACCTAAACAAAGCAATTTCTGTTCTGAATTGCAACATATTAGACGGTGAGTTGTTATGCAAGTTCTCACCTAATTGTTCTCCTTTTACCCCCTACGTTAGTTCCTAGATTTATCTGGTCCACCTTCCCTATAAAATCTGGCAGTGGGTTTTTTTTTTGAGTTTTTAACAACAAATCGTCCTGGTTATTGGCTGGATTTGATATCCTGCCTGTAATGCTGTTCATTATTTGAATTTCAGAACGGGCATCCAAAATTTTCAAAGCATAAAAGAGAAATATGAACTCATTCATCTTCCTAAAATAACAATATATCTTACAAAACTTTCCATGAAAACATACTGGAGTAGGTTTTCTTTTAGCATCATACTGGAGTAGTCGACGCCAGGGCTTCACCTGTTCAAATTTCCTGCTGCCTACCATCATTGCATCTTGGCCGTTAGCATTTTTAGATGGTAGTGGATTTGGCTTTGCAGTTAGAGGTGTCTGGACTCTATATATGTGGTACTTATAATACAAAGATAAATGTTTAGGGAAAAACTTCAAACTAAAATTTGCAAAAGCAACCTCCATCGAATTGACAAGGAGTTCATAGACTGGAGGCGATCAGCTGTCACATCCATTCCATCTTTGCAAGTAAAAGGTTATCGTCATTGAATGCTTACAACATGGTGGATTTGGAAGTAGCGAAACCCTGGTGTCTCAACAAGGCCTGGCATAGCTACGCTGCTGGACACTACCCATGAGAGGCAGGACTGTAGGCTAAGGCAGGGGGCCGACGGATTGCTTACGAGATTACCTTCCAAGCTTAGTGCTTATGGGTGGGACGTGTGTTGTGGCCTTTGTACGCACATAAACATGTTCGATCTCTGAATGCATTGTTTTTTATTTGCAAAAGCATGCTTGATTTTGTGCTAACAACTAGAACTTGGACATCTTCCTGTTTCCTTAATAACAATCAGTACTGGAATCGTTGAGGATATGTACCTTTCGATAAGGTTTTTTATTGGAAATAGTTGCCATCTTAAATGCATATTTTTTTTCTGATTAGCCCTTCACGAATCTGACAAGACGTGCTTTCTAGGTACCCATGATGATTCATTTCGTCTAGAGATGCTAGAAGAACCTTTCTTCTCAAATAAAATTGTGGTTCTTATTAAAATTCTCTCGAGATACAGGTGAGCGTACTCGTCAGTGCTACTATCTTTTTTCATAACATTCTTTATGCTTTGGATTTATACGGGCACATTATGGTACCGGAGTATCTGTACTTAATTTAGCGTGTAATGAAATCTTGTTACTGATTGGGTAGCAGTAATTCCTTTCCACCGCTTACATTTTCCACATGAAAATGTGAAAATGCAAGAAGAATCTAGCTGGAAACCACTATTCAAACATTGTAATTATAACCACTTGAGAAGGTCTCAACATCTATCTGTTCTCATCATCCTGCTTATTTTGCTCTGGTTTCTGCAATAAGCAGGCTAGAGGAAAACATGAAGTGCATAGTTTTCGTGAAAAGAATAACTGTTGCAAGAGCAATAGCACATATCCTCCAAAATTTGAAAGGCCTTGATCTTTGGAAATGTGAGTTCCTTGTGGGACGCCACTCGGGACCAAAGAACATGTCAAGGCAGAAGATGGATGCTATTGTTGAAAATTTCTCTTCTGGCGAGGTATAATAATTGGTGTAATTAGGCATTCATACCTTCTACATGAATTCTTCCTAAGACAATAAAAAGTGTTCTTTGGTTAACTATTTTGTGTATGCCACATCCTGCATTTATTCTTGGCCTGCTCTTTCTTCAAGAGTAAGTTAACATTTTTTGTGATGTAAATATGTAATTGAGCACACCTGGGAGCATAATCATGACTAGGTGGCTCGTACTGATCTTGGTTGTTGCCGAGGTGGATTTTTAATTTCTTATTGGTGCGCACCTAACTATGAATATAACTGGTTGGCATACAACATCAGGGCCAGGATACACAGTCTTTGAGATCCGCCAGTTGAGTCAGCGAGTCGGCAGTTTAGTCAAGTATAAGCCAAATTCAGTTTAACTAGGCCATGGGCTAATTGTTTCTGATGGACGTTAGTGAGCTCCTATGTTGTAACGGCTGAATGAGTAGGCACTTACAATGTACAAGGTTGACACGGGACAGATTGAAGGATTGGTTCTTGGCTTGTAAAGTGTTGTTAGATTATACTTATAATAAAGACATAGGGTTTTAGTAGGTCTTTTTGACTCAAGCAGGGTTCTATCCTGGATCGGACTCGTGGGACTAAGGGCTTTAGGCCTACATTTGTATTATCCTTGAGTTGGTAATGCATGTGGTAAATTACTTGCGACACACGCCCCAAAATCTAACGTTGGCCTTATACGCATATTATATACTATGCTTCTTGCATCACAATTCCTTTGCATTTGCTGTTTGCAGGTGAATCTTTTGATTGCTACCAGTGTAGGTGAAGAGGGTCTGGACATTCAGACTTGTTGCCTCGTTGTGCGGTTTGATCTTCCAGAAACTGTTGCCAGTTTTATCCAGTCGAGGGGACGTGCTCGGATGACAAATTCTAAATATGTTGTTCTCCTGGAGAGGTGATTTTTCCATTAAATAGATAGACAATTGGTGTTAATATTATAGGTTCGATTGTACTTTAGTCCTTGATTTTTGCCCTTCTTATTCATTCTGATACATACCAGGGGCAATCATTCTCAAGAAAAGTTGCTTAATGACTATATTGATGGTGAAGGCATTATGAATGGAGAGATAGACTTGAGAACTTCAAATGATGTGTTTGATCACCTCGAGGAGAAAAGTTATCGAGTGGAAAAAACGGGTGCTTCCATTAGCACTGCATGTAGTGTATCTCTACTACATCGCTACTGCTACAACCTTCCCAAGGATATGTAAGGGCTGCTGTGTACGTCAACCTGTTATGATTGCCCATGCTTTTATTCATTAGTTCTTTGTTGTACTAATATGACTAAACTTCTTGAAGGTTCTTCAATCCTTCCCCAGCATTCATCTACATTGATGACACCGAGGGGATAATCTGCAGAGTAATTCTTCCACCAAATGCTGCTTTTCGTCAAGTGGATGGCCAACCATGCCAATCAAATGACGAGGCTAAGAGGGATGCATGCTTAGAGGCATACGTGAAATTGTATGAATTGGGTGCTTTGACAGATTTTCTTCTGCCTGGTTCAGGTTCAGGAAAGAACAGGGCATCAACAACAAACGGTTCAGCAAGCAACAGTCATGATGGTATGTTCACTCACTTGTTCTTACATTGTCATAATACTGGTGATTCGGCTCAGGTATTGTTTGCATATTTCAGATGAAAGTCTAAGAGAAGAGCTTCATGAGATGTTAATTCCCACAATTCTCAAACCTTCAACATGCAAACTGGACAGTCCATTGAACTTGCATTTCTACTATATTCAATTCTTTCCCATACCAGCAGATAGACATTATCGGATATTTGGTCTTTTTGTGATCAACCCCCTTCCTATGGAAGCTGAAAAGTTGGAGGTTGATTTGCATCTGGCTCGTGGCAGGATTGTGAAAGCAGGAATGAAACATTTAGGGACGATATCATTTGACGAAGAACAGGCACCGTCTTGCTCATTTTTTCATATGTTAACATGTGATCGTTTATTGAATGGCGTATAAAATGTTAACATTGTTTTTTCTTGTCAGATGATGCTTGCACGCAATTTCCAAGAAATGTTTCTGAAGGTTCTCCTGGACAGATCTGAGTTCACTGTGTCTCATGTTATGTTGTTGAGCAACAGTGAAACGCTACAGTTTAATTCAACCTTTTACCTGCTGCTTCCAATCAAGCAGGAATTGTATGGTGATATATTTATGATTGACTGGCCAACAGTTAAGCGCTGTTTATCATCACCGGTTTTTAAAGATCCAACTGGTGTGTCTGCGCATGGATCATATTTGCCAGATGAGTCTTTAAGGCTTCTTGATAATATGTACAGTAAAACTGATGTCGTTGGCAGTCTAATCTTTGCTCCCCATATTAAGACATTTTTCGTCATTGATGTCATTCTGAACGAACTAAATGCTAGAAGTGAATACGACGGTGCTACTTATGAAGATCATTACAAGGAAAGGTAACAAACTGAACGATTATTTGCATCCCCCTTCTTTGCTTTCAATTCTCATGCTACTGTCATTGAGCACTCACTAGGTCAT
Organism: Triticum aestivum; assembly: GCF_018294505.1. Taxonomy (NCBI): domain Eukaryota; kingdom Viridiplantae; phylum Streptophyta; class Magnoliopsida; order Poales; family Poaceae; genus Triticum; species Triticum aestivum. The sequence continues at coordinate 554,993,950 of NC_057798.1, read as the reverse complement.
GTATAGCTACATAACCAACCTTAAGATTACGAGCTATCTGTACCATTTAAGAATATACGAATTTATTTTTAGTATGATAATGTGTATCTACTTCATGTTACGAAAAGTAGGCCATGCAAGTCAAAGATATAATATCATGGGACCACCCCAGTAGAAATCCCCATAAGAAGCTTTAGTTTTGGGAAACATGTTAGCAAATGTGCTGCTTCTGTCACGGCTTTACAAGTAGTCTATGTGATGGTCGTATGATAGGTCCACTGAACTGATCCTAGTCATCCCTTGTAGCCTTTTCTCGGCAACTAACCAACTTTTGTTATAAGCAGTTTAAAAGAAATGTTGCGATATTTCTGCTTAAGTGCTTTATTGATGTTCTAATGAACTGATGGACTTTCAAATCAGGTTTGGTATCAAACTATCACATCCCGAGCAGCCACTTCTGCACGCTAAGCAGCTCTGCAATCTGCATAATTTGCTTCATGACCGATTACGGGAGACCACAGGTTACACTTTTTGTCCCTTCAGAACTAGTACCTTTATAAACTGTTTCCTGTTTTGGACTCTTCTTTATCCAAACATCACTGTTTTGCTTAGCATTAAAATACTTCTAAGTGTTCAACTTGCCGTAAAGTGAAGAAATATTTGTGATGGTCGTCTGCAGTTTTTTTAGAGGGCATGCATCTTTTCATTAAGAGGAGAAGCAAAACATAAGTACAATGTTAGGAAATATGCAACTTGTCTTTCCAGGTGACCATGGGCCGATCATCTCTGCAGGAGTGTACAATTTTTAACACACGTGTCGATCGTCTCTTAACGCCACTTGCACCCTATGATGGTAGTGAGCCAATATTGCTCTATGTAAATTCTTGCTGTCAAATTTTCTTGAACCGCTTGTGAATTGCTTGCAACATTCTGGAACTACTTGTGGATGCATTGGACCTAGTTCTTGCTTCTCTGGTTTAAGCTTTTGAGCACTGTTGATTCAATCCATTTATGAATTGTATTCTGAATATACTGCTCTATTATGATTCCTTAAATGGACCCTATCTAGGTATAGTATTTCTGATGGTGTTACCTTTTCTGATTTTGCTATTTGTATTTAGAAGAAGGTCATGAATTGATGGAGCACTTTGTGGAGTTGCCTCCAGAGCTATGTTCTTTGAAGATAATTGGGTTTTCAAAGGATATGTGTAGCTCCCTGTCTTTGTTACCATCGTTGATGTGTCGGTTGGAGAATTTGCTGGTAGCTATTGAGTTGAAGGATGTCATGTTGTCTTCATTCTCAGAGGCTTCTCAAATTAGTGCCTCTGGTGTAAGTCATGCAATTTTCACACCCTTCATGCTGAACTTCTAGTTTGAATTACCTATCCATGCTGCAAATGATGTTGATCTATTTCAGATCCTTGAAGCACTTACCACCGAAAGGTGTTTGGAGAGGATTTCTTTGGAGCGCTTTGAAGTCTTAGGTGATGCTTTTTTGAAGTATGTAGTTGGACGTCACAACTTTCTTACATATGAAGGACTTGATGAAGGGCAATTGACCAGCAGACGTTCTGCTATAGTGAATAATTCACATTTATATGAGTTATCAATCAAAAGAAATTTGCAGGTTAGATAATGTTTTCAGTGAACCCAATGTCTGTTTCCCTTCCAAGTTTTGTGTGACCTATGGGTTGTGTTATCTTTGTTTCAAATGTAGACCAAGTCCAGTAGGCTCATCTTCTGCCCATGTTATGCCTTTGATTTGTCTGATCATGACCAGAACATGTAGGGAAGAGCTAGATCAGGGTCGTCAAGAGAGACCATGGACAAAGAGAAGAGATAATCATTTTAATTTGTTGTCAATTGATTACACCCTATGTGTTTATATAGCACCCTACTCAATCTCTTCAGATTCTTGACTGGATACAACTCATTGGATAACCCCTATCGCCAGGGTTTCTGACCTAGTACATCTCATTTAAATAAAAAGGGGTTAATCTCAACTGGATTAGTGTCTAACCAGACCTAGGACACCAGCTCGGCTTGACTAGCTGAGTCTAATACAACGTAAAACGGAGTCATGCAGGATTAGCTCTGCCTCTTGAGGGCCGGTCCTGGGGCGACAGAACTGGTGGCATGTGGCTCCCATGTGGGTTCACCATTGGTACCCTATGCCCAACACAACAGCTTTTTAAGGTTAAAAATTGAGAGGGTTTTCCCACATCTGGATCGATTTCACAGCCTTCATTTTTTTTTCCAAAATGTTTCAAAAGGCGCTAATGCATAACAAATCAGCTTAGAAAGGGAAAATAAAGTGACAAACATAGAATGTGTCCAGCTTCTGCGGAGCCAACCATTCAAGCAATGAAATTAAAATCCAAAACTACAACAACCAAGGACTGAAGCTGGTCCAACCAGTGTACAGGCGAAGGGCATTCACCCTGGAGATCACATCACCATCTTCCTAGACAAATCCTGCAAGGAGATGACACATGTATGATGATGATGTTGCGGGATCTAACCATTGATTGGCAGATTGAGAGTCTGCTTCCGGATAGTAGGTACCACTGCACAAGACCGCCGCACCCTCGTCAGATCCAATCAGTGAAGGCCTGGTCTCAAACATGAAGACAGTGAAGAAGACCGCTGTTGCCAGATCCAACCAGTGAAGGTCCGATCAAGGGTTTCTACCCCGTAAAGGATGAACCATTGCTCTAAGCTGCCGTCTATGACAGCTGATAAAGTGTAACTACAATCATCACAAGAAAAGCAAGATTAGTTCACAATCTGCCAGAGAAGGCCTTTTCTAGACGGACTCACCATGTGACTATCGGGACTGAACTTAAAGCTGCATGTTTCTGTCAATGTTGCGAACGATAGCCAGGCATATACTCGTTAGCGTAACTGAACGATAACCTTACTTGGGAATAGTTACTGATAGTGACATTATAGCCTCTATGAGCTCTGTATTATCTTGGCCTGACCATAATTATCTACAGCTAATAAAGTGAACTACAGTCACCACAAGAAAAGCAAGATTAAGCCGCAATCTGCCAGATAAGGCCTTTTCTGGATGGACTCACCATGTAACTATCGGAACTGAACTTAAAGCCACACTTTTTTGTCAACAGTGCACATGATAGCCATATACTCGTTACCTCCTTACTTAGGAATAATTGCTGATTGTGACATTATAACTTTGATGAGCTCTGTATTATCTTGGACTGACCATAATTATCTACGACGGTTGTCAAACATTCTGTTTATCCTTATGATCTAATTTAAGTGCATCCTCTTATTTAAAACATGGTTTGCTGCCTTGTAACATTTTAGTAGAGGTCCATGATCCTTGTTTCTGTTGCAAAAAATAAATAAATCATTACACAAGATAATGAGTTATTTTCCCTGTCAAATACCTGCCATGAATTCTGTAGCGTAACTGAACATCTTTTTTTTTTTGCATGTGTGTATGTAAACTTAGGTGTACATACGGGATCAACACTTTGAACCGACACAGTTCATTGCACTGGGAAGGCCTTGTAAAGTTGTTTGCAATGCTGACACAGAAGTGAATATACACACAGATAGCCGAGAAAACTGTAACTTGAGGTGTACAAAGTCGCATCATTGGTTGCATAGGAAGACTATAGCGGATGCTGTTGAATCGCTTGTCGGAGCATTTCTTGTTGAAGGTGGATTCAAAGCTGCATTTGCATTCCTTCGCTGGGTGGGAATAGATGTTGATTTTAAAGATTCATCTCTATATAGAGTATTAGATGCAAGCTCCATCAATTTATCTCTCACGAACCACACCAACGTCGGTGAGCTTGAGGAATTAATCGGTTACAATTTCAAACATAAGGGTCTAATTCTCGAAGCATTTGTGCATCCTTCATTCAATAAACATTCTGGAGGATGCTACCAGGTCAGAGCTTCTTTTTTCTTGCATTGTCGTTGGTGAACTGATGTAGTAATCAATGATTTACTCGGCTGACTATGTTCTTTTCGTATTTGATCAGAAATTGGAGTTCCTTGGAGATGCTGTTTTGGAATATTTGATAACCTCGTACCTCTACTCAGCTTATCCTGATCTAAAGCCTGGTCAAATAACTGATTTAAAATCGTTAGCTGTCAGTAATAATTCGCTTGCATATGTGGCAGTCCAGAAAGGTATCCATAAGTATCTTATAAAGGATTCAAATTATCTTTCGACAGCAGTGAATAAGTTTGAGAATTATATTAGACTTCCCAATTCAGAGAAAGACTTGGTAGAAGAACCAGCATGCCCAAAGGTATTGTTATATCCTTGTAACTGCTACGCCTCTTTAGATAACCCATTTTTAGCGTGCACAGTTACTGCTAAAATATAGTGATTATTGAAGTTTTCGATATAAGATGGGATAGTAGGGGTCAGTCGACTTAAAACACAAAACAAGTATTATCATTATCAACAATTGTATAGGAAGCATACATTTTTTAGTACTATGGTTATATGATTTTCTTGAGTAACTAGTTGTTGCATTTGATAAGAATCATACATTTTTTTGTACTATGGTTATATGATTTTCTTGAGTAACTAGTTGCTGCATTTGATATATTTGATTTCTGTTTGACTTGTAGGATTTCTTTAGCAATCACATACTCCCTCCGTTCAATTTTGTAAGACCTTTTAGACATTTAAGACAGCACCTAAAACGGTTCAATTTCAGCTGTCCTAAATGACTTACAAAAGTGAACAGAGGGAGTACTTTATATGGCATAACATTTTTATGGCAAACACTTATATCCTTTTACTGTAATCTTGCTTGCAGGTTCTTGGTGATATTGTCGAATCTTGTGTTGCTGCAGTTCTTTTAGATTCAGGATTCAACCTGAACTACGTTTGGACACTAGTGCTTATGCTTCTAAAGCCAGTGTTGAGCTTCTCTGACATGCACATGAATCCCATGAGAGAAATTCGGGAACTTTGTCAATGTCATGAACTTGAGTTAGGCCTTCCCGAACCTATGAAAGCTGATGGAGAGTACCACGTCAAAGTGGAAGTTAACATAAACAGCCAGGTGATAAGTTCTGCCGCTGCAAACCGGAATTCAAAAGTTGCTAGGAAGTTTGCTGCACAAGAAACACTTTCTAAACTGAAGGTATATTTTGGTTACTTGGCCTTCTATTTTTGGACTTGCCACAGAATTGTGACATTTGAGCCATTCCAGTTGGGTGCACAAAAAGCAATTTCTAAACTGAAGATCTGCCTTTGGTGCCTTTGACTTTTGTTTTGCAATTACCATGAAATACGATAATCTCAATGGTTTCATTTGTTTTTTATGAACTGTCAACATGCATTATGGTATTTGGTTTAAATATTCTGGTCCATCATGGGATGATACCATGATTTTGATGGGATGACGCTTCCAATGTATGTAACTAGCATTGTGCTTACGAGGGATGAGGTAGCAATGGACCAACACATTCCATTCCTAAATTCAAACCAAACAAGGGCGCCTCATTCATTTTCCGGTTCCTTGAACTAAACACTTTATATGTTCGTGACCGCAGATAAATTGCACACCTAATCACCAAACTATGCTGCACATATCTACCACGATTGCCACAACGCATCGAAGCTTGCCGCCATATCGAGAACTGCATTTTTCATCCCCAAATTATGTGCTTGAAAGACATAAATACATCAAATGCCAATCTTTTTTGTTCCCTTTTTGTGTCTGGGTATCACCATGACAACCTCACGACATTGACAAGGTAGAAGAGGCTGGTGATCAGGAACAACGATGGTGTGATTAGGGTTAGGCGGGAAATGAAGCTCTATACCATGTAGGAATTAGAGGAAATAATTATGTGTGTGGAACCGTGGATTACAATCCCGACCAGACTTTTAATATGTATATAACCAGCCAGTGGTGGTGCCAGGACTACAAACATGTGATGTCAAACATATTTCTCTCTGAATCTTATATTATTTCTTGTATTTGCACATGTAATTTGTATGTAAAGGTTTTGCTCAAAACCTGTGTAGTCAATTGACTATGCAGTCATAACATGGCCTGGCCACTGCAACCAGTCTCTTTTTAGTTCGTCTTGAACATGCATTTCAGACTTTTCCTTGAACATGCATCAAAATGTTTGCCATTGTTTATTAGAAGAACCCTGGAAAAGGTCTGGAATTAAAAAAACAAAGGGTGGATACAATTGGACTTTTAAAGACTGGAATCAGAATACTTCTAATATATCCTAATACTAATTCTCCAACAGATATGTCCCCTGATTGTTTTCTGAGACATCCTACTTGAGGAACATTGCCCGGCTCAAAAATTAGTGCCTTGTCATCCCCCCCCCCCCCTTTATGGTCATTATGTGATTCATGTCTTGTGAAAATTGTTATTATATACTCCCTCCGTCCCATAATGTAAGACGTTTTTTGACACTACACTAGTGTCAAAAAACGTCCTATATTACGGGACGGAGGGAGTATAATTTAACCATGTAAGTTCACTTGCCATGTTACATGTTTTTTTCTGACCAATTGAATATTTATTTTGGTTATTATTTATATGGTGGTGTCAGGCAAATTACTGTAACATGGTAATTTTCAGTATTGTTGAATGATTCTGTTACTTAAAAGGCTAAAGCGAACTTACTGCTTTTGTGAATCCTTGTGCACTCATGCAGAATTATGGATACACACATAAAAACAAGTCACTGGAAGAGATTTTGCGAGATGCTAGGAAGAAAGAACCAGAACTACTAGGTTATAATGAAGAACCAATCAAAGTCGAGGCGGACATATCTGCAGAAATGAATAATCTGAAGATAGGTAAAGAAAGGGATGCAAACATCTCTTTCCAAAATACGGAAATTTCTATTCGTGGGACTCTTAGAACCTCTAGCCAAAGAACGGCAGGGAATACCATGTTTTCCAAGGATGATGTCAGTATTGAAAGGAATAATCAGCTCAAGGTTGCAAAGCAGAATGCCTGTCTGCCGAAGGGAACAACTCAGAAAAATATTAGAAAGGAGTATCATGGTAATGCTAAATCTAATACTTTTCTTATGCACCGTAATGCTCCCCACTAGAAAGTTGAAAAAAATATGCACACTGTCAACTTTGACCTCACTTACCTGGTCGCACTGTGAACAGCACTTAAATTTTGGATTAATTAGCCATTTGTTTTGTCTTTTAACCATGATATATATATTCTTATGAAGATACGAAATGTCTGTGGTACTTCTCAAGCACCAAGTTTGCAGTATTTGTGGTGTAAATTTGGTGTTGAAACATTCTACATGGAAAGAAGCAATTACACATTTCATCTGACTGTTTATTGTGCATTCAACTTGATTGTGCCAAAACAACTTCATCTATTGAGTGGGAGATAACAAATAGACCCAGATATATCGAGTTAATGTTTTAATTGAGTTTGCTAAATTTGCAGGATATACAACTATGTTTTATTATTCACACTTCAAATTTCGATCTAATTTTAAAGGAAGCGTCTTAACGCATTTAATCACCTTTGCAGGTGATATGGTAAATAAAACAGCAAAGTCTTTCCTTTTTGAAGTATGTGCCGTAAGTTATTGGAAACCCCCTGAATTTGAATTGTGCAAAGAAGAAGGGCCAAGCCACCTCCGAAGGTAAGCTTGCTTGAAGGAGAACATACATCAAGTTGCCTGCATTACAAATTACAATGAATTATAGCCTCCTTGTACGGTTCCTTTTCTTACAGAGTTTGTGGTTTCTTCAGTGTAGAAAATAAAAAATATGTTTCTTATCCATCATAATATATGTCCATTTCTAAGTTCCTTATTTTTGGTGTTTATCCTGGTAAGGAGAGTGGCATGTCAATTCTAGGTTAAATAGTGCTCTAAAAAGGAGGTTAAATAGTGCTTTGCATAAACTGTAGTTTCGGGTAGCTTAAGCTGGCAAGGACCGTCATTATTAAGCAGTTGCTTTAACAGTTTGAGAGCAGTGTACTTTTTATGGGAAGGTCTCAAGAATATTTGTCAATATCTAACTTGTTTAGGAAAATTGTCAGCAAGTCTGGAAAGGTGTTATCTACTTTGTAGTGGTATTCTGGTATTTGTCATACAAGTTCACTGTGTTGTAGTGCTTCAGAGCTAAGCATTTGGTACTAGTCAAATACTATGATTTCAGTGGGTATGATATAAAAAAAATCAAGTTCAGACTATAGTGAACACATAAATTTAAAATCTTAAGACATGTTTCACTGTCATTTTATTTGGTTACGTGATAATGCTTCTTCGTGATATGCATTATATCCAATTCAGGCGTGAATATAAAATGCAACGTAAGTATATGAGGTGATAAATGTGTTGCTGTCTAGTCACATAGTGTGTTGTATTTGTTACAAAATGTTGTGGATACCAATTATTTTACTATCAAGGTGTGTACATGCTCCGCTAACTTCATGCGTGAAATGACACAGATTCACGTACAAGGTTACAGTTCAGATCAGGGGACCCTCGGAGACACTCTTGGAGTGCTACAGCGATGCTCAACTACAGAAGAAGGCCGCACAAGAGCATGCCGCGCAGGGGGCTCTGTGGTATCTCAGGCAACATGGGTACCTACCCAAAGATGAAGTTTGTGTGTAGAAACATCTCTGGATTCCATGGCCCCCGTTACCAGAGTAGTACAATACAACCATGTACTTATGTTGTGGTGTTACGATAGGATGTGTTGATAAATGTACAGCCCATGTATGGCGTTTGGGTGATAGGACTTTATAGTTATTCGGTTCATTCATGCTCTGCCGATTTGTAAGATGACAATAAAGCTAGCGACAAGGCAGAAGCCAAATCAAACCGCAACAACGAATAAACAACCAGCAGTGACAAGACGCTGGTGTCCAAGCTAAGCATGTAAAAGGATGTGCATTTTGATGAACTGATTAAAATGCTACATTGAGAAATTCTTGTTAAATCATTTATTTTTTGCTATTATGTGAGTTTTATGTATTGTTTTTGCAAATCCTTTTGGAGAAATAGCACTTAACGACCCTGGACCGGTTACAAAACTCAGGGCTACCTATTTATGTTGTATTTTTGCTACCATCATGACCACATGGACAAAAATTGCAAAGTCAGCATTACAGAAAACCCAAAAGATCACGAATTACGTGCTTTTTCAAAAAAGATAAAAGAAAATAATGGATAACAGAATTGCAAAGTCAGCATTACAGAAAACCCAAAAGATCGCAAATTACGTGTTTTTTCAGAAAAGATAAAAATAAATAATGGATAACAGAAATGCATGAAATGATGTGGGAAATAATTAACCACGTAACAAAGAAATTGTAGAAAATGGAAGCTAACAAAATTCAAATAAAATTCAAGAATCCAGTAGTTAAGCTTATCAAGCTAAATTTATCTTCAGGAAGTCTTAATTGTTGAGTATATGTGTTGACCCGTTGCGCCAAATGGCGAGAGACCTGCTGAAGACATGTTGTCGATGAGAATAGTTTCATGCTGTAAGAACCTTCAACTAAAGCCATGTTCGCGATGAAAATAATTTCTTTTACTAAGGACAGGCCATGTATATACAGTCGGTTTAGTTACGGTCTACCAAATCCATATGTGCCTTGAAAAAAAACATGGTTTAATTTGCAGAGCCTCACGTGTTTCAAGTATGAATAAGAACTACAAACTCTTTTTGTGTGATTCAGAAACATTTCCAGAGTTTTTGTTTCTTAGTACATGTTGTCTAAAGTAACATTTGCCCAGAGAGAGAAGCATACTCCTCTCTCATTATGATTATTATTAAAATATATTAAATTTAAAATAAACAATTTCATTTACTTGAAGCACTTGAAGAAAGATAACTTAGACATACTTTTACTCAATGCTCATTTAACCTGTGAAGAACTACGCAATGCTCATTTAACCTATAAAGGACAAAAATATTCCACCATCTCTAAATGATGAACTAAACTAAATAAGAAATATATGCAGTAAATTCATTTAAAGTAGAAAAGGGATCTTACATCAAATAAGGCATTACAACAAACATGGTGTTATCTTAGTAAAAGAAATTACATCATTAGAAGAGAAAATGGAAGAAAACCAAACATGAGATTGAGATTAATACATCTAGGAGGAGGTCGTAGACATCACTGTGATCATTTTGCCGCCTGGGGAGCAAGAATCCATGGTTTTTATATGCCTTGTCCGGCTGCTGGAGTAGGTGACATGGAAACGTCGTCTCTACCATCTCGATGGCTTAGACCCAGGGAGCCGGATGTTCATCTCGGCCCTCCCCAACTTCCATCAATGGATTTTTATAGTCAGGGTTAAAGACTGAGAGGCCCTATGCATGTTCAAATATGCGAGTAGCATATACAATACAAATCAAGAAAAAGAAAAGAGAAGACCACAAACATTACAAAAACACAATTTTGACAAATTATCTCTATTGTAAAATTGAGGGAGTAACTCATTATTCAAGAGAACTGGCCATTGACAATTCAGTTACAATTATCAAAGAGAACTGTAAATTGCTAACTTAATTACATCATTCTTCACATAAGCTTCTCACTGAGGAAATTTCTTGACTGGAAGGTCACATTTCAAGCCATTGCACTTATAAAACCCAGCCCTGTTGTCATTTAAATTGCAAATTAATCATCAATAATGCACAATAATTTATGACCCACAAACGATTTGGAGCCTAAGGAGGAGAAAATATCAATGCAAATAAATACACACGTAGTAAGATGCATTGCAATAGTCGTATTACTTGAATTTGTAAGCTGACCAGCAAAATCAGATCAATCATGCATAGTACACAAAAGAGACAAAGCTTTAACCATAATAGGTGCTTAACCTTCTTGCTCCTGCTAATGATTTTGGCCATGAAGGCATCAGAGTAAGGGGAGAAAGAACGGGACGGCGCCTGCCGGAAGTTGCCGATGGGTGTTGATGGCCTGGCCAAGCCATCTCCCTCCATGATAGGTGGCAGTTGGCGGAGAGGTGTAAATATGACGAGATGTGAAAATAAGCTCAAGGAAATTAATATGGACCAGCAAACTGACAAAAGCAGAATATAACATAATTATATTGCAGAGTGTACTAACATAATTATATTCTGGATTAAACTAATAGCATAACAATTTACAGGGTTAGAATGCAGTGCACATATATATCTTAGTGGCGTAAAAACTATTTAGCCAACTTCACTAACAATTTAGAAATTGGCTTCAGTGTACTAACATAGTTATTTTGGATATAAGCAATCAACCACGAATTTAACATCAGAGATACCTGACCATTTTAAGTAACGAAAAAAGAGCCCAATAGCAAGATAGCACAACATGGAGCTGCATTGACATACTTTAGGATCAGAAGTTGTGTAGTTGATCAACTTGGAAATATAAAAGCATTTCCTTCAAATCAGTACAGCACCTCCGACAAATGCGATGTGATAAGAAAGCAATGAACATATACACTGCTCCACACTTAGTTTTGTATGTAAAAAAGAAAGCCATGGCAGATGATTTTTTTGGATCACAGAAACCCAGCCTGAATACATCTGAATGATATAATCAATTTTCGAAATGTTTGGCAGGCACAAGAAAAACACACGAGTAAAAATAATAATATATGATTGGTATCTGTATTTGATCCACCTGGGTACATGCACATCCTAAAAGCAACAAACAAGCTGCCAGGCAACCTGATGTGCAGCTTATCACATGGTACACAGAACTTCACAAATTATCAGGACATCAATCAAGTATTAAAATGCATGAGAAAGCAGATAAACTTACCCCAGAACTTGTTTCCCAAAGTACTTACAACACGCTGACCACAATATAAAGCCGGTGACCTGTACTGATCTGTAGGACTACATCATTGTAATATACCACACTTGTTTCCCAAAGTACTTACAACACGCTGACAACAATATCATCAGTGTATAAGTAAATGATGAAGCTGGACAACATAGAAGCGCCAATAGAGTCAATCGGTGTTGTCAACCCATTCTTATAGCTGGGTGTTCAATCCAGACAAACAACCAACTCTTTAGGTATGCTATTCTCACAAAAATTCTTCTGGGAGAGACAACTATTGGCATATACCAGACTAATTTACAACCATATCATCATCAGTATTTAAGTAAAGGATGAATCTACACGACAAAGAAGCACCTCATGGTGCCAATCAGAAGTACCACCAAATAATCAAAAGAAAGGCCATATTTATAATCAATCAGTAGAAATGCGATCATGCCTATCGAGCAATGGGAACAAGAAAAGGGACATTTTTCTTCAATAAGTGATTGTTATGGTGCACCGGCAACACAGATACGGCGATACGGAAATGGGGACAAAGGATACAACAATTTTTAGAAACGGCAATACGGCAAATATATATAAATAATTAATAAAATGCCATATAAAGAAGATAACAAAATCAATGCATGAGATGAAATGAGATTGTTGCCTTGATGGCTCTTTCAAAACCTCAATGACCACTGACCATTAATTTCCTCAATCCTCAGAACTGCATAATTAATTTACCATTGCAAGTATAGCATATGCTAGCTCATTTTATTTGCAAAAAGTAATTTAAGTTGTTGCAGGGAAATACTCAAAACAATAGCTCAACTAAAAATATATTTAGTCCTTAGTTTGACATGCACAATAAGAAGTACGTAATTCAAGAATTCATTATGCCAAGTTTTAGCATCCTGATTTTCCAATTAGCGAGTCACTAAAAAAATCAAATAACTAAAAAGGAGATGCACATAATTCAAGAGAGATGTGTACTGTCTTATTAGCCAAATGAACATGTTCCAACAAAGCAAGCACTGCAAAGAAGCACTCAGCCTGATCAACTAACCATCGCATACAAAAAATGTAAAAGGAAGATATCTAAAGAACAACGGGTCGAAAAACACAGCTTACCTTACAAAAAGCACAACTTATAAAGCATGTTCCCCTTGATTACCATGTAGGGTTTATTCCCCTGCACGAATTACCCTTCCTCTTGGCATACTATCATTGGCATTCAAGAAAAAAGAAATTATTAACTTGTCTATCTAAACCATACTATCATTGACATTCAGATGTATATGCAGCGTTGCCAGACCATCAGCGAGCCTGCCACACAACAATGGATCAAACAACACTGTGAGTAAACTATATATTTTCTTAGCTTCGCATGTGTACCAACCACATCATTTAAAAATGTTTATTATTTAGATTTGTAACCTATCCAGCAAAATCATCAATCGTGCATTCAAGATCTGTAGGTAAATAAAAGAATGGGAAATTTTCACCACAAATCTCATCTAGCCATCACATCATTTAAAAATGTTTATTTTCTTAGCTTCGCATGTGTACCAACCACATCATTTAAAAATGTTTATTATTTAGATTTGTAACCTATCCAGCAAAATCATCAATCGTGCATTCAAGATCTATAGGTAAATAAAAGAATGGGAAATTTTCACCACAAATCTCATCTAGCCATCACAAATCTTAACATCAGAATAGAAGAACAAAGGGAAGAAAATTCACCTTCATCTTCTTCAACTCTTTAGTTAAATTCTTCTTCTTCCCTTCATCCTCAGATCTGCACACGTAATGTTTAAAAACTAATATATTAGTAAGTTTAAACATTAGCGATGGGAGGGGAGGAAGTAAGAGAAAAAGTGAGAGGAGAGCACCTTGGCAAGACTCTTGAGGAATTGCTCAGCAAAAAATTGAAGCTGGCAACCATGACCTCAGCCTTCAACTCCTTGCGGAGACCCTGCAGCCAACACAATCATTCATGACACAAAGAGGGGAAACAGACACCTCAACAAGATTCTTGAGGAAGTGCTCAACCAAAATTTGAAGCTGGCAACCCACAACCTCGATCCTCCACTCCTCGCGGCGCCCCTGCAGCCAACCAATCATCATGAGACAAAGAGTGAAACGAGTCATTGTTGTTGCTGCAATCACAGTCTTTCCGTGCTTGGTGGTAGTAGCGGGGAGGTGGAAGATGTATCAAATATGTTCAGCAGTCTGAAAGTCATGAGTGTAATCCTGAAATAAGAATTCAACCTTTCATTCTTTATTCTGAACTACATGTTTCCTAATTTTATAGTTTAGAATCAACCTAAACAGCAAATACACCTATCTTAGGCCTAGCATAAGAAACAGGAAATAAAAAGAATTCAAGACACATAATTGTATCTAAACTTTACAGGTAGAAGTTTGTACTGACTAACATTTAGATTCAACAACTCAATTATCTTTTGCCCCGAGAACCCTTCAAACTGAACCAAAACCAGTAAGCCTGCATATCAATCAATAACAGAAGAGACTGTTTGTTAGCAAATCCGGTAATGCACAAACAACAAATGCTGCTAATTCCGAAATTCATAAACATTGTGAGATTTTTTTACACATAAGCTCACCAGAGGCATTTCCACTGGGTGGCGCATCCTTTTGGGGTAGCAGGCAGGCAGGCAGCTCCCGTCTTCCTCCTCTGCACGGGAAAAAAATGAGCTAAATGGGGAGAATGGAAGGGACAATTCCGAGCTCATTCCAGCATGGTTCAGTGTCCATGTCCACCCAGGAGAAGAAGCAGGAGGACGAGAGCTAGAGGAGGAGCAGATGAGTGCTTACATGGTGAGGCAAAACTGGAAGGGAAGGGCCAAAGGGGGTACGATGGTGCTGCACTTCAAAGAGGAGGCGGGTGAAGGGTCGGTGGTGCCATGGACATGGCATGGTGGCCGCGCCTTCCTTACTGAAATCTGAGAGCTGGCTTTCTCTGCCGGGAAGGACTTATTGGAGGACGGTGTTGGGCGCGCCCGTTCCTCACCTCAGGCAGCTCATGGCGTCCAACCGCGACCGCTGCTCCTATGCTCCGTCAGAGGACGGCCCGCTGTGTGCGGGCGCCAGGGAGCACGGCGCCGGCCAGATCTTGACGGGCCCTTACCATTCCTACTCGAGCTGCTGGTCGCCGTCGCGAGGGTGAGGTGAGCTCGGGTTGAGAAGGACCACCATCGGCCTCACGCCCTCACCTAACCTGCGTTCGATCTGGAACCTGGCGCCGCCACGTCCGGCGAGCGAACGGCTCCGCCCATCAGCCTCTCCTCCACCCCGTGAGGCGTCCGCTGCCCGGTCTTCGGCCTCATTGCTCCACCCCACACCGCTGGCCTCTTGGCCCTCCCCTGCTCTCTCCCATCTGACGCCGTGCCTCCTCTCCTCTTCCTCTCTTTCTCCCTCCTCTCTCTCCCTCTCATCTTCTCTCTCCTACAGATCTAACTGAGCGCCGCCGCTGTCGCCCTTTTCCTGTAGGTCGGTGCCGTGGTGGGGATCCGGGAAGGAGGAGGGGCGGAAGGGAGGAATGGTGCGGCGGCTGTGAGAAGGAGCGGGTGGTTGTGGATGTGGTTACTGCGGGGATCGAGGGAAATGGGGGCTAGGGTTTGGGCGGCGGCTGGCACGGTACTAAGAGGAGGGAGGAGGAGGGAGGAGGAGGGAGGGGTCCGACGACACGGCGGAGGAGAGGAGGCGGCCGAGGCGAGCGGGGAGAAGAAGGGCGGCGACATGGGAGAGGATGGAGGGAGCGGGAAGGAGGGGACGAGCAGGGCTGGCGGCTAGGGTTTTGACGCGCGGGCGGAGCGGATTGGCAAATTCCCTTGGGGACACGAACAAAGTTTACCCAGCCAACGAGCGTGCGAGACGAGCCCACCAGTCATTGGCGAACGAAAACAACCGTGAGATAAAAATCGAGTTTGACTGTTCTGAAGATCTAACGGCTTAGATGTGTTTGAGAGCCAGATCTGACGGCCCATGAAGGCCCAATTGAGGGAGCCTCCTGGAGGTGAGTTGGCTAGCCTCTTTTTTGTTTTAAATTGGAACCCATCTCCTAGTTCTTTGTATAGTTGAGGTCGTGATCCACCTCTTGTACATCATATGTCACCTCGCTGCCGCCGCCAGTGCGTCTTCCACGCCGGCCGCTGATGACCCACAAGTATAGAGGATCTATCGTAGTCCTTTCAATAAGTAAGAGTGTCGAACCCAACGAGGAGCAGAAGGAAATGATAAGCGGTTTTCAGCAAAGTATTCTCTGCAAGTACTGAAATAAGTGATAACAGATAGTTTTGTGATAAGATAAATTGTAACAAGCAATAAGTAACAAAAGCAAATAAGGTGCAGCAAAGTGGTCAAATGCTTTTTGTAGCAAAGGACAAGCCTGGACAAGCTCTTATGATAGGTAAAGCGCTCCCGAGGACACATGGGAATATCGTCAAGCTAGTTTTCATCACGCTCGTATGATTCGCGTTCGGTATTTTGATAATTTGATATGTGGGTGGACTGGTGCTTGGGTACTGCCCTTACTTGGACAAGCATCCCACTTATGATTAACCTCTATTGCAAGCATCCGCAACTACAACAAAAGTATTAAGGTAAACCTAACCATAGCATGAAACATATGGATCCAAATCAGCCCCTTACGAAGCAATGCATAAACTAGGGTTTAAGCTTCTGTCACTCTAGCAACCCATCATCTACTTATTACTTCTCAATGCCTTCCTCTAGGCCCAAATAATGATGAAGTGTTATGTAGTCGACGTTCACATAACACCACTAGAGGTTAGACAACATACATCTTATCAAAATATCGAACGAATATCAAATTCACATGACTACTAATAGCAAGACTTCTCCCTTGTCCTCAGGAACAAACGTAATTACTCACAAAGCATATTCATGTTCATAATTAGAGGGATAATAATGTGCATAAAGGATCTGAACATATGATCTTCCACCAAATAAACTAACTAGCATCAACTACAAGGAGTAATCAACACTACTAGCAACCTACTAGCACCAATCCCGGACTTGATGAACTAGGGTTTGGAGATGGGATGATGCTGGTGAAGATGTTGATGAAGATTTCTCTCTCCCGACAAGAGGAGCGTTGGTGATGATTTCCCCCTCCCGGAGGGAAATGTCCCCGGCAGAACAGCTCCGCCAGAGCCCTAGATTGGTTCCGCCTCGTGGCGGCGGAGTCTCGTCCCGAAAGGTTGCTTCTTATTATTTTTCTCATCGAAAGACTTCATATAGGAGAAGATGGGCGTCGGATAGCCACCAGGGGGCCTACGAGATAGGGGGCGCGCCCAGGGGGGCGCGCCCCCCACCCTCGTGAGCAGGGTGTGGGCCCCCTGGCCTTCATCTTTGGCGATGATTTTTCTTTATTTATTTCAAGGTATTCCGTGGAGTTTCAAGACTTTTGGAGTTGCGTAGAATAGGCCTTCAATATTTGCTCCTTTTCCAGCCCAGAATTCCAGCTGCCGACATTCTCCCTCTTCATGTAAACCTTGTAAAATAAGAGAGAATAGCCATAAGTATCGTGACATAACGTGAAATAACAGCCCATAATGCAATAAATATTGTCATAAAAGCATGATGCAAAATGGACGTATCAACTCCCCCAAGCTTAGACCTCGCTTGTCCTCAAGCGAAAAGCCGATAACAATAAATATGTCCTCATGTTTAGAGGTAGAGGCGTCGATAAAAACAAAATACGGACATAAAGGCATCATGATTATTTCATAACAGCAACATAAATAAATTTTGTCATATGATTACTCATGTTCAAGTAATGATCTATTCACAAAGCCGAAGCATGAATCAGAAACCTTGTTGGGCACTAACAATTATAATCTCAGTCATTGAAGCAATTGCAATTTATCATAACATCGAAAAGAGTCTATGTCAGAGCTTAAAAGCAAGTCCACATACTCAACTATCATTTAGTCCTTCATAATTGCTAGCACTCACGCGATACTTGTGGTTACGGAGTTTTAATCGGACACAGAGAAAGATAGGAGCTTATAGTTTTGCCCCACAACCTTTTACCTCAAAGGTAATGTCAACAATCATAATTCATGCTCCCCACATCCAATTAGATATGTATATCATACTCTTTCCAACATGCTGAGCTTGCCAAAGGATAAAATGAAAAAGGAAAGGTGAGGATCACCGTGACTCTTGTAAGGTAGAGGATAATAATAAAAGATAGGCCCTTCGCAGAGGGAAGCAGAGGTTGTCATGCACATTTAGGGTTGATGCACAAAATTTTAATACAAAAGAACATCACTTTATATTGCCCCTTGCATGTGAACCTTTATTATGCAGTGCCCCTTGCATGAGGGGGAAAGGCAAGCTCAACACGATAGAGGATCCATGACAACATATTTTATCTTAGATGTAAGAAAACACAACTCATTATGTCGTCTTCCTTGTCCAACTTCAACTCTTTTAGCATGTCATATTTTAATGAGTGCTCCCAATCATAAAAGATGTCAATGATAATATATCTATATGTGAAACCTCTCTTTCCTTATTACTTCCTATTAATTGCAACGATGACCAAAACTATATTTGCCAACTCCCAACAACTTTTTAATCATCATACCCTCTCTATGTGAAGTCATTACTTTCACTAAGATCAATATGAACTCTTTTATTATTTTATTCTTTTTCTTCTAATCACCCAAGATCATGGCAAAACACTCAAGCCCTTGACTCAACACTAATCTTTATTATATAGCTCACGGACTCGATTACAAAGAAAGATCGTAAAGCAAAACTCAAAACTAGATCAAGCCATGACTTTATTCTACTAAATCAAGATACTACTAATAGGATCAAACTAAGAAAAATAGTAAAGATAGGAGTTGTGATGGTGATACGATACTAGGCCAGCTCCCCCAAGCTTGGCAGTTGCCAAGGGGAGTGCCCATACCCATGTGATTATTTCTCCTTCTTTGTTGTTGGTGGTGGAGGTATTGTTGATGATGAAGGCTTGTCGTCCAACTCCCATGGCATAGGCTCACCATCATAGAAGGACGATCGAGTCTTCGGAATCCTCAAATCTGCAGCCAAACTCATCCTTTTGAATCTATATTCATACTCACAGTTTTGGTTTTGCAGATCATAAATTTGGGCTTGGAGGTGCTCGATCTTATCTTGTAGCTTAAAGATGGCCTCCTCGGTGTTCTTAGCGTCCGGCTCGTAGTTGTTGGTGAACTCCGCTAGCATCTTGTGGCTAGTGTTGATTCCGCGCTCCACCATCCCCTGACATTTGAAAACTTGTTGCTCCATTGCTTCGAGCCTCGACTCCATGCTTCTGGTTCCCTTCGATCCCTCAACATCGCGGATGTGCAGCAACCCATCACGCATCTCAATGGTTTGAGGGTGTCGCAGCACCTCCGCGAGGTAAGGGTTGATCACCTTCTCGAAGAACTTGTCCTTGAAAGCACTTGGGGCCGTCATGATGATCTAGACCTGTCAGAAAAACAGCTCGAAACAAGAATAGGGGAGATTTGCGTGCTACAGTGGTCAAAACATTCGGGAGTATATATAATGAATTTTTACCGACCAAAATACGTATCGTGCAAGGAAACGGAGTCCGGAGGGCACACGAGGTGCTCACGAGGTAGGGGGGCGCCCAGGGGGTAGGGCGCTCCCTCCACCCTCATGGAGGCCTCGTGTCCTCCCCGGACTGCTACTTATTTTTCTATTTTTCTAAATATTCCAAAACGGAGAAATATTGCCTTAAAAATTGTTTTGGAGTCGGTTTACTCACCGTACCACATACCTATTCCTTTTCGGAGTCTGGAACGTTCTGGAAAGTGTCCTTTATGTATTCCTCCGGGGTTACGGTTTCAATAATATTGGTTTCAACATTTATAGGATTACCTGAGATATAGTGTTTGATCCTTTGACCGTTTACCACCTTCAGATTCGTGCCCGCGAAGTTGTTGATTTTTGTGGCACCAGAACGATAGACCTCCTCGATAACGTAGGGACCTTCCCATTTAGAGAGAAGTTTTCCTGCAAAAACTCTTAAACGAGAGTTGTATAGCAATACATAATCACCTACATTAAACTCATGCTTTTATATCCTTTTGTCATGCCATCTTTTAACCTTTTCTTTAAACAACTTGGCATTTTCATACGCTTGGGCTCTCCATTCATCAAGTGAGCTAATATCAAATAACCTCTTCTCACTGGCAAGTTAGAAATCATAGTTGAGCTCTTTAATAGCCCATTATGCCTTGTGTTCTAGTTCGAGAGGTAAGTGACAAGCTTTCCCATAAACCATTTTATACGGAGACATGCCCATAGGATTTTTATATGCAGTTCTATAGGCCCATAATGCATCATCAAGTTTCTTGGACCAATTCTTTCTAGACCTATTAACAGTCTTTTGCAAAATTAATTTGAGCTCTCTATTGCTCAACTCTACTTGACCACTAGACTGCGGGTGATAAAGAGATGCAATCCTATGATTAACGTCATATTTAGCAAGCATCTTACGGAAAGCACCATGAATAAAGTGTGAACCACCATCAGTCATTAAATATCTAGGGACTCCAAACCTCGGAAAAATAACTTCCTTAAGCATTTTAATAGAAGTGTTATGATCAGCACTACTAGTTGGAATAGCTTCCACCCACTTAGTAACGTAATCAACAACAACTAAAATATGAGTATATCCATTAGAGGCAGAAAAATGTCCCATATAGTCAAAGCCCCAAACATCAAATGGTTCAATAACAAGTGAATAATTCATAGGCATTTCTTGACGTCTACTGATATTACCAATTCTTTGACATTCATCGCAGGACAAAACAAACTTACGGGCATCCTTGAAGAGAGTAGGCCAATAAAAACCAGATTGCAATACCTTATGTGCAGTTCTATCTCCAGCATGGTGTCCTCCATAAGCTTCGGAGTGACACTTGCGTAGGATCTGTTCCTGTTCATGCTCGGGTACACAACGTCTAATGACATCATCTACTCCTTCTTTATAAAGAGGTGGGTAATCCCAAAAGTAATGTCGCAAGTTATAAATTTTTTTTTCTTTTGCTGGTATGTGAAGCTAGGTGGTATAAATTTAGCAACAATATAATTAGCATAATCAGCATACCATGGAGTGCTATGAGAAGTGCTTATGACATTTAATTGTTCATCAGGAAAGCTATCATCAATAGGTAGTGGGTCATCAAGAACATTCTCTAACCTAGACAAGTTATCTACAACGGGGTTCTCAGCTCCGTTTCTATCAACAATATGCAAATCAAATTCTTGAAGCAGGAGAACCCATCTAATAAGTCTAGGTTTTGCATCCTTCTTTTCCATAAGATATTTAATAGCAGCAGGATCAGTGTGAATAGTTACTTTAGAGTCAACAATATAGGGTCTGAACTTATCACAAGCAAACACAACTGCTAAAAGTTCCTTTTCGGTAGTAGCATAATTTCTTTGAGCATTGTCTAGAGTCTTACTAGCATAATGGATAACATTTAATTTCTTATCAACTCTTTGCCCTAGAACAGCACCTACAACATAATCACTAGCATCACACATAATTTCAAAGGGTAAATTCCAATTAGGTGGCTGAACAACAGGTGCAAAGACTAATGCTTCTTAAGTATTTCAAATGCTTCTACACAATCATCATCAAAGACAAACGGTACATCTTTTTGCAATAAATTAGTCAGAGACTGAGAGATTTTTGAGAAGTCCTTAATGAACCTCCTATAAAATTCGGCGTGACCAAGGAAACTTTTTATACCTTTGATGTCCTTGGGACATGGCATCTTTTCAATAGCATCAACCTTGGCCTTATCAACTTCAATACCTCTTTCAGAAACTTTGTGCCCCAAGACAATACCTTCATTAACCATAAAGTGGCACTTTTCCCAATTCAAGACAAGATTAGTTTCTTCACATCTCTGCAAAACTCGAACAAGATTGCTCAAGCAATCATCAAAAGAGGAACCATAGACGGAAAAATCATCCATGAAAACCTCACAAATCTTTTCGCAAAAGTCAGAGAATATAGCCATCATGCATCTTTGAAAGGTAGCAGGTGCATTACATAAACCAAAAGGCATACGTCTATAAGCAAAAGTACCAAAAGGGCATGTAAAAGTAGTCTTTGATTGATCTTTAGCTGACACAGGTATTTGAGAGAAACCAGAATAACCATCTAGGAAGCAATAATGTGTATGTTTGCATAATCTTTCTAGCATTTGATCGATAAAAGGTAAGGGGTAATGATCTTTTTTAGTAGCTTTATTTAATTTGCGGAATCAATTACCATCTTATAACCTGTGATAATTCTTTGCGGAATCAACTCATCTTTATCATTAGGGACGACAGTAATACCTCCCTTCTTGGGGACACAATGGACAGGACTTACCCACTGACTATCAGCAACAGGATAAATCATACCTACCTCCAGAAGCTTGAGTATTTATTTTCTTGCCACTTCTTTCATTTTAGGATCCAAATGTCGTTGAGGATCACAAACTGGTTTGGCATCAGCTTCCAAATTTATTTTATGTTGACATAGAGTGGGACTGATGCCCTTAAGATCATCCAGAGTATATCCAATGGCGGCACGGTGCTTCTTCAGAGTTTTCAATAATCTTTCTTCTTCATGCTCTGAAAGGTTAGCACTAATAATAACAGGATATATTTTCTTTTCATCAAGATAAGCATATTTAAGATTATCAGGCAACGGTTTAAGCTCAAAGACGGGATCTCCCTTGGGTGGAGGGGGGTCCCCTAGGATTTCAACAGGCAAATTCTATTGCAGGATAGGTTCCTGTTTAAAGAATACTTCATCTATTTCCCTTCTTTCATTCATGAACATATCATTTTCATGGTCTAGCAAATATTGTTCTAAAGGATCACTAGGAGGTACGACAATGGAAGCAAGACCAATAATTTCATCCTTACTAGGCAATTCCTCCTCACGATGTTGCTTACTAAATTTAGAGAAATTAAACTCATGAACCATATCATCCAAGCCAACAGTAACAACATTCTTTTTGCAGTCTATCGTAGCGTTAACAGTATTCAAGAAGGATCTACCAAATATAATGGGACAAAAGCTATCTTGTGGAGAACCAAGAACAAGAAAATCAGCGGGATATTTGGTTTTTCCACACAAGACTTCAGCATCTCTAACAATTCCCATTGCAGATATAGTATCTCTATTGGCAAGTTTAATTGTAACATCTATACCTTCTAGCTCAGCAGGTGCAATATCATGCATAATTTCTTTGTATAAATCAATGGGTATAACACTAGCACTAGCACCCATATCACACAAGCCATGATAACAATGATCTCCTATTTTAACAGAAATAACGGGCACGCCTACCATAGGTCTATGTTTATCTTTATCACAAGGTTTAACAATTCTAGCAGTTTCACCCTGGAATTGAATAACATGCCCATCGATATTATCAGACAAGAGATCTTTAACAATAGCAATATTAGGTTCTACTTTGACTTGCTCAGGAGGTGTATAAGTTCTAATATTGCTTTTATGAACAACAGTTGAAGCTTTAGCATGATCCTTCATTCTAACAGGGAAAGGTGGTTTCTCAACATAAGAAGTGGGAACGATAGGATCATTATAAGTGACAATTTTTCTTCAACTTTAATAGGTGCAGCTACTTTTACTTCTATGGGAGGATGATATTTAAACCACTTCTCCTTGGGGAGATCAACATAAGTAGCAAAAGATTCACAGAAAGAAGCTACTATCTCAGAGTCAAGTCCATATTTAGTGCTAAACTTACGGAAAATATCGGTATCCATAAAAGATTTAACACAATCAAACTTAGGTGTCATACCTGACTCCTTACCTTCGTCGAGGTCCCAATCTTCAGAGTTGCGTTTAATTCTATCCAATAAATTCCATCTGAATTCAATAGTCTTCATCATAAAAGAGACATCACAAGAAGTATCGAGCATGGTGCGATTGTTATCAGAAAGCCGAGCATATTTTTTTTGCATAATTACTCCTCTTGCGAGCTCATGATTGGGGCATGAATATAACATTGATTTAAGCCTCCCCCAAGCTTGAGCGATGATTTCTCCTTCGCGAGGCCAAAAATTATATATATAATTGCGATTACGATGAACAAGATGCATAGGGTAATACTTTTGATGAAATTCCAATTTCAATCTTTTATAATTCCATGATCTCATATCATCACATAGCCTATACCATGTCAATGTGTCTCCCTTCAAAGATAAAGGAAAAGCCTTCTTCTTAACAACATCATCGTGTATACCTGCAAGCTTAAATAGTCCACAAACATCATCCACATAGCGTAGATGTTCATCAGGATGCTTTGCCCCATCTCCTATAAAAGTATTAACTAGCAGTTTTTCCATCAAACCCGAAGGAATCTCAAAAGGAGTTTCATTTTCAATAGGTTCCGTAGGTTGAGTAGGTTGAGGAGCCACTCTTTGCTCTACTGGACGGGGTGAAGATACCCCGAACAAGCCCCTCAGACAATTACTTTCCATAGTAACAAGTGACAGAAAATTTCAGCACACTAAATAAATTTTTCCTTACCAAATTCCACCTACCAAAGGCGCTTCACTCCCCGACAACGGCGCCAGAAAAGAGTCTTGATGGCCGACAAGTATAGGGGATCTATCATAGTCCTTTCGATAAGTAAGAGTGTCGAACCCAATGAGGAGCAGAAGGAAATGCTAAGCGGTTTTCAGCAAGGTATTCTCTGCAAGTACTGAAATAAGTGGTAACAGATAGTTTTGTGATAATATAAATTGTAACGAGCAATAAGTAACAAAAGCAAATAAGGTGCAGCAAAGTGGCCCAATCCTTTTTGTAGCAAAGGACAAGCCTGGACAAACTCTTATGATAGGTAAAGCGCTCCCGGGGACACATGGGAATATCGTCAAGCTAGTTTTCATCACGCTCGTATGATTCGCGTTCGGTACTTTGATAATTTGATATGTGGGTGGACCGGTGCTTGGGTACTGCCCTTACTTGGACAAGCATCCCACTTATGATTAACCTCAATTTTAAGCATCCGCAACTACAACAAAAGTATTAAGGGAAACCTAACCATAGCATGAAACATATGGATCCAAATCAGCCCCTTACGAAGCAACGCATAAACTAGGGTTTAAGCTTCTGTCACTCTAGCAACCCATCATCTACTTATTACTTCTCAATGCCTTCCTCTAGGCCCAAATAATGGTGACGTGTTATGTAGTCGACGTTCACATAACACCACTAGAGGTTAGACAACATACATCTTATCAAAATATCGAACGAATATCAAATTCACATGACTACTAATAGCAAGACTTCTCCCTTGTCCTCAGGAACAAACGTAATTACTCACAAAGCATATTCATGTTCATAATCAGAGGGGTAATAATGTGCATAAAGGATCTGAACATATGATCTTCCACCAAATAAACCAACTAGCATCAACTACAAGGAGTAATCAACACTACTAGCAATCTACTAGCACCAATCCCGGACTTGGAGACAAGAATTGGATACAAGAGATGAACTAGGGTTTGGAGATTAGATGGTGCTAGTGAAGATGTTGATGGAGATTGCCCTCCCCCGACGAGAGGAGCGTTGGTGATGATGATGGTGATGATTTCCCCCTCCCGGAGGGAAGTGTCCCCGGCAGAACAGCTCCGCCAGAGCCCTAGATTGGTTCCGCCAAGGTTCCGCCTCGTGGCGGCGGAGTCTCGTCCCGAAAGGTTGCTTCTTATTTTTTTTCTCATCGAAAGACTTCATATAGGAGAAGATGGGCGTCGGATAGGCACCAGGGGGCCCACGAGGTAGGGGGGCGCGCCCAGGGGGGGCGCCCCCACCCTCGTGAGCAGGGTGTGGGCCCCCTGGCCTTCATCTTTGGCGATGATTTTTCTTTATTTATTTTAAGGTATTTCGTGGAGTTTCAGGACTTTTGGAGTTGCGTAGAATAGGCCTCCAATATTTGCTCCTTTTCTAGCCCAGAGTTCCAGCTGCCGGCATTCTCCCTCTTCATGTAAACCTTGTAAAATAAGAGAGAATAGCCATAAGTATCGTGACATAACGTGAAATAACAGCCCATAATACAATAAATATTGTCATAAAAGCATGATGTAAAATGGACGTATCAGCCGCCGCTCCTCTCAGCCGCGCGCTACCCAGCTGCGCTGCACGCCCCGCCCAACTCCTCTGCCGCGCGTGCTACCCAGCGCTGCCAGCCTCGCCTAATCCGCTCGCCAGCCGTGCGAGCTACCCAGTGCTGCCAGCCTCGCCTGACCAGCGCTGCCAACCCACTCGCCCGCATCACCCAATCGCTGCCTCACCCAATCCGCTCGCCAGCATCGCTCTCCTGCGATCATCAAACAATCAAGTGGTCGTGCGTATGTATTGGTGCTGGAATTGATCAAGGCAATGATCGATCGGCTAGTTGACTACGTGCGTGTATCTAATGATTGTTGCAGTGATTGTTGCAGCCGGAAGTACTAGTACCCACGTACTAGTACTAGTACACGTCCAAGGGAAGATCGATTAGCTAGTTGAGGCTGGCTTTGCACTGAGGGTGGGTTGATCGGAATCCAGCGTTTTGCTTCGTTCGTCATCGTCATTCGTCGCCGGTCATATCATCATCGCTGGAAGTACTTAGTGTCTGCTTACGCCCTACTGCGCCGACCGCCGCCGTCGAACCAGCGATGGCATCCGCCGGCCCGTCCATCACCGCCTTTGCCGTCCAGTCGCCATACGGGGTGGCCGCCACCTATGACGCGCCCGTTCCCACGTACGGGAATCCTATGTACGGGGCATACGGGGCTCCTCCCGCATCCACGTACGGGGCTCCATCCGCATCCACGTTCGGGTCTTCGCCTGCGTGCGAGTCTTCTGGGTACTGGTGGGGCCGTCAGCGGGCCAGCACTCGCCCGCTAGGCAGCAGCCAGACAGCGCCCAGCACCTGCAGCATCTGTCAGCAGGCCAGCAGGTTTTTTCGGCGGGCCATCCGGCCTACCCGGCACCGCAGTTGCAGCTGGGGTTGCTATCCATACCCTACGGGCCTCCCGTCCCTCTCGCGTATCATGCGTACTCCGCGGCTCCGCAGCTGTATGGAGAGTACCCACTACCGCAGCTGAGCGGCGGCTATGGCCTTTCCATGGCGTCTCCGTCCCCCTCGTCGGCCCTGAAGCCGGTGCCCTGGGACCCGATGCTCCTCACCGGGCTGCATGCCGCTCCTACGCCGAACAACTACACCGGAGGTGATGATTGGTACATGGACACCGGGGCTACGGCTCACATGTTTGCTCATCCTGGTAATCTTTCCTTCTTCACTCCCGTCACCACCGACCACCGCATCATTATTGGTGACGGTTCCACACTCCCTATCACACATGTCGGGCACACTTCTTTTCCTTCTACTTCCATGCCTATTACTTTGTCTAACATACTTGTGTCACCTCATCTTATTAAGAACCTTGTTTCCGTTCGTCATTTAACTCGTGAAAATCCTGTTACTGTTGAATTTGACGAGCTTGGATTTTGTGTCGAGGACGCTCGAACCAGGATGGTACTTCATCGATGTGACAGCCTCGACGAGCTCTATCCGGTGCATTCGCCGTCCACCTCCACCATCGCACCGGTTGCTCTTTCCGCCGGCGTCGATCTCTGGCACGCTCCTTTGGGTCAACCCAACCCCGTCACACTTCGTCATATCCTTAGGAGTTTCAGTTTCAGTTGTCATAAGATAGATGATCACACCTGTCATGCCTGTCGTGTCGGCAAACATGTTCGCCTCCCGTTTAATGACTCCACCACCATAGCTTCTTTTCCTTTTCAGTTGATTCATAGTGATGTGTGGACCTCTCCGGTTCCTAGTAATTCAGGCTATTTATATTATCTGATTATCCTTGATAATTATTCTCATTATGTGGACTTTTCCTTTGCGCAGAAAGTCGGATGCACTCCTCACTTTGACGGCTTTTTACTCCTATGTCAGCACGCAGTTTGGGCGTCCCATCCTTGCTCTTCAGACTGATAATCGAAAAGAGTTCGACAACCTTGCTTTTCGCACTTTTCTGTCGCACCACGATATCACATGCTTGTATACTTCCCAGCAGAACGGTCGAGCCGAACGCGTCCTTCGCACTCTGAATGACTGCGTTCACACGCTCCTGTTCCATGCTAATGTGCCGCCTCGTTTCTGGCCGGACGCACTCGCCACTGCTTCTCTTCTCCTTAACCTTCACCCTTGCCGCCCACGGTGGAACTATGCACCACACCGTCTTCTCTTCGGCACGCCCCCATCTTATGCCGGCTTGCGTATTTTTGGGTGCCTTTGCTATCCTAGCACTGCCGACTCCGCTCCTCACAAACTCGCACCTCGTTCCGTCGCTTGCATTTTCATCGGCTACCCCTCCAACTCCAAGGGATATCGGTGCTATGATCCTGTCTTCTACCGTGTGTTCACTTCCGGGCACGTTTACTTTGATGAGCATGTGTTTCCGTTTCACTAGGTACCCCCGGTCGTTCCTCCCGCCTCCGATGACGCGAGCTCCTCGACGCCTCTTCCAGGGCGCTCGCGCGCCTCTCTTGGCCCGACCTGGTTTTGAGGCGCGCCCCCCGCATGCGGCGCCTCCTACAGCCATGGCGCCGGGCCTCGACGTTGGCGCCCGCGGCCCTCGCGGCCCCCTCGGTGCCCGCAGCCCTCACCCCCCCCTCGGCACTCGTGGCGCCCCCGGCGCCCACGTCCCCCTTGGTGCCCCCGGCGCCACCGACGCCCGTGACCCCCTCGGCGCCTATGGCTGGTTTGGTCACCCGCGCCCGTATGGGCGTTTTTTGCCGAGCTCGCGCTACGCCTCGGGTGACTACATCCATGTGGTGTCCACCTCTGAGCCGTCGCCGTTGCCGTCCTCCGTTCGAGCCGCTCTTCGTGACCCGCTCTGGATGGCTGCGATGCAAGAGGAGTTTGACGCCCTGTTGCGCAACCGGACATGGCAGCTTGTTCCTCGTCCCCGGCACGCCAACGTGATTACCGGGAAGTGGGTCTTTAAACACAAGCTTCGTCTTGATGGTACCCTTGATCGCTACAAAGCGCGCCGGTCGTTCGTGGCTTCCAACAGCGTGCTGGCATCGACTTTACCGACACCTTTGCTCTGGTCATCAAGCCCGGTACGATACGCACGGTTCTCCACCTTGCGGTCTCCCGTGCTTGGCCGGTGCACCAGATGGACGTCTCCAACACCTTCCTCCATGGTCACCTCGAGGAGCAGGTCTTCTGCAAGCAGCCCACCGTTGTTAACCCGACGCTTCCTGACCACGTGTGCCTGCTTTCGCGTTCCTCGTACGGACTCAAGTAGGCTCCGCGCACTTGGTACCAGCGCATCACGGCGTTTCTACACCAGCTTGGGTTCCGTTCCACCCGCTCGGACGCGTCGCTCTTCGTCTATCATCAGGGCTCTGACACGACCTACTTGTTGCTCTATGTCGACGACATCATTCTGATGGCATGTACAGTTGGCCTCCTCAGCCAGCTCACTGATCGTCTTCGCGCCGAGTTCACCATCAAGGACTTGGGTCCTTTGCACTACTTCCTCGGTGTTGAGGTGGCAACGTCTGAATGGCTTCTTTCTTCATCAGCGGAAGTACGCTCATGAGCTCCTGGATCGTGCTGGCATGCTTAACTGCAAGCCCGCCGCTACGCCTGTTAATACGAAGGCCAAGCTCTCTGTCTCGGATGGTTCTCCCCGCTTCAGATGCTGCATTCTACCGGTCCATTGTTGGTGCTCTCCAGTATCTCACTCTGACTCGACCGGAGATACAGTACGCCATACAACAGGTGTGTCTTCATATGCATGCTCCTCGGGATGTTCACTCGGACGCTGTCAAGCGGATTCTTCGCTATGTCTGCGACACTATGGAGCTCGGCATCACTCTCTCCGCCTCCGCCGACACCGCCCTCACCGCCTATACCGATGCTGACTGGGCGGGCTGCCCTGACACTCGTCGCTCCACCTCGGGCTATTGTGTCTTCCTTGGACCATCACTTATATCATGGTCGTCCAAGCGGCAGCCTACGGTCTCTCGCTCCAGCTGAGGCTGAGTATCGTGCGGTGGCCAACGTCGTCGCCGAGTGTTCGTGGCTTCGCCAGTTGCTCCAGGAGCTCTCTTGTCATGTGGATCGTGCTACGGTGGTCTACTGCGACAACGTCTCGGCTGTCTACCTCTTCGCCAACCCGGTACATCATCGTCGGACCAAGCATATTGAGTTAGATATCCACTTTGTTTGGGAACAGGTGGCCCTTGGCCATATTCGTGTTCTACACGTCCCTACTTCCCAACAATTTGCCGATATCATGACAAAGGGCTTGCCTACGGCGTCATTTGAGGAGTTTCGATCCAGTCTTTGCGTCAGCAGCGGTGCGGCTTCAACTGCGGGGGGTGTTGAGTATATGTGTTGTGCATATCTGTGTATTGGGCCCACCTCCTAGTTCCTTGTATAATTGAGGTCGTGACCCACCTCTTATACATCATATATACGTGCCTTTGCACATGAGCAATACATTGTGCAATTTCAACAACACACATTAATATATATATTTTTCAAGCGCTGAAAGGTACGGCATTGGGCAAGTCGTGAACAAAACTTGATGTCGCCTCGGGAATGCCCTCGGAGTGAGGTAACATTTTTCTGAGAGAACGTCGAAACTTTATTAATCAAGCAACATATACAAATAGTCTTTCAGATTCTAGAGTAGAACGGAAAACACGAAGACCACTAGAGTTCATATAAGACTTAGAGCATGCTTGGATATGTTTTAGTCCCATGACTAAAAGTAGTGGGACTAAAACTTGCTAGTCTCACCCATGCTTGGATCCAAATACTAAAGAGACTAAAATCTAGTTATTGAGCATTTATTATCCTCCAAACCCTCCAATCCAGAACTAAGGAGAGGAATTAAATGAGGAGAGAGAGAGCTAATACATATTTTAGTAGGTTTCCCATGACTAAAAGATTTTAGCCTCAAGACTAGTCCTAGCCTCTCTTTAGTCAGGGGTGCTTGGAACTTTAGCCTTTAAAAGAGACTATTTTTAGTCAGACTAAAAATAGTCCCTTGTATCCAAGCACCCTCTTAACAAGGACATGAGCTAAAATATTAAATTGCCGAGGAATATATTTGGAGATCACAGAAGAAAAGCACGAAGTTGCGATTATTTATTTAGGAATAGAGGATTGTAATTGTAAGGGGAAAAAACCTTGAATTTTGAGGTCGTGCTATAGGTACAGTCAATATCACCGTCTTGGCACGGATCTTGGAGCAACACCGAGTCTCCTTGGACCTCGCCTCGGTCAATTCGCTGGCAGATCCCCAAACCGATCATTTTTTCTCACCGCAGCAAAGGGTTTGGGCGTGTCAGGATCGGATCGATGGCCGCGGCGACGGCGGCGGCAGAGGAGGTTGTGCAGCACATGGGACCGGTCCCTCGAGTGGAAGAGACCAATAATGCGGCGGCGGCGGCGGAGGAACTCGGGGGAGACGACGAAGAGATCCTGCGATTCATGGACTCGGCGGACGGCTACCTCCTCCTGATGGATTCGCTCTCCTCCGCTCTTCGCCAGGTACAGAAAAAAAGCTGTTATGCAATTTCAACCTTCAGAGTAGAAAGAAGGTTGCTGAGCAGTAGTAGTTTGCTCTGATGATTTTATCCATGTTGTATTGCTACCTAGCATCCGGATCTAGGTTTTTTGCATCTAGTTCGGAAGTTGCTATGTGAGAGTGCTTTTGCGAGAATTTACTGGAGAGCTGTTTGCCTAATTCAGCACTGTACTGCTGCGGTTCAGAAATAAATGTGAATCATGTTCTTTATTTTCTATAGGGTTG
This sequence comes from Triticum aestivum, assembly GCF_018294505.1. Taxonomy (NCBI): domain Eukaryota; kingdom Viridiplantae; phylum Streptophyta; class Magnoliopsida; order Poales; family Poaceae; genus Triticum; species Triticum aestivum. The sequence goes on along the minus strand of NC_057798.1, from coordinate 554,962,235 downwards.
GCTTGATCTGGCAAGTGCGCGCCACTCGATGGGTGCATCACGTGTTTCAAGTACACTCTTTGATCATAAAGAGCAATCTGCAGCCACTAAGCTGCAAGTAGTTTATCCTGCAGACTTGCCACCATCGGGTAACCACTTGTGTATTATTTTCAGTTGACAATCTTTATCAACAACTAACCCAGAGCTGATATGACAATCATCCTTCCAAACTACTAGAGTGATAGTTCCACGTGCAAGTCATGAGCTGTTCTTTAATCATGTTTCAGAATCGAACCCACATTTTTCTCTATCAAAGTGGTGTTTGCAAGAAGAATCAAACTCCAGTGATATTGTCAGTGTGCAGGATAGCGCTACACCAAAACTAAGGTACAGAGGATCAGCTGCTACGCCAGGTGCACTATTTCTACCTTTTTAGTGTTCATATGTGTTAATTAATTTCCCTTGCTCACCTTCAAATCTTTTTTTGTTAGATAGATAGTAGCAATGGATCAGATGCAAGAACTGCAAAGTCTTCTACTGGTGTTGACGTTAACAGTCAGGTGAAGTGAAATATAAATGCCTGTTATCTTTTGAAAAAATGGCAGGCAAAGGCAACATATGCAAGTCGTATAAATTGGACTAGTGTTGTTTTTATCAAAGTGAGTGTGCCAAGTCTAGGTAAATATACCAGAGAAATTTCTGGTGAACGACTGCTTAAAAGCAACATAAACAGAGCACCAGTTATGATGAATCGGTGTAAGTCAATGAAACCAAGTTTTATGTCTTTGAGCGGTTAATTTGGTCAAGCCTCACCCCAATATGCCATAGGCCTGACCTGTTGGCACATCAAAATGAAGTCTCAAGGCATGAAAATATTGTAGTATAAAAGCGGTCGGGTCTGAGATGTTTTTTCTGAAGTTAGTCTTGTTGGATATAAATCATTAGGCATGACATTATAGGATCGTAAGCCTAGCATTAGATCACCTAATTGCATAATGCACAGAAGGTGGTTTAGGATCTTACCATGAATGGGAGCAGCCATTGGCGTTGACGATGTGATGCAAGCTTGGCGTACTTGATCGCAGTGGATAGCGGCGTCCCTTTGGGCACCAGCGGCACTGCCCTGGCACCGGAACAGAGGTCGAAGGAGGTTTTCCTGTCGCACAATGCTCCTATAGATCGCACAATGCTCCTATAGATTGCACAATGCTCTTATAGATCAGATTAGGCGTTTTGAGATTATAGGGGGCAGAGTAGACGCACGTGAACAAGTCAGATCGTGCGTGGCCGGTTGCTACCTCTCTTTATATATGGTGACGACAATCAAGGGACCTACACCACAATTGGTTTGGGTCGTTCCCGACAAGAGTGTGTTAGTTAGGTTCAAAGGGGTATGAACGTTGGTTCGTGACCACCTCCCCTTAATGTTAAGTTACCTTTCGGCCCATTGGGCCTAGATCAATACCAACATTCTCCCCCTTGATCGTTAGGCTCAACTTTTGGCCCATTCTCCATAGGAATAATATAGCAAAGTAAGGTGTTGCAACAACCAATGAAATGCAATTGAACCACAATACTTATAGCACACATCCTATTTTGGAATGGAAAACATATTACTTAATAGGGAGTGATTCATATTAGTTGTCCCATAACTCCAGGATCCAAAGACTTCTAGTAAACCCATGCCGACCAAAGCATTAAGTCCCAAACAAGTTGTGGTAGGCTAGAGGTGAAACCCATAAGACCTCGCGACCAACTCATCGTTCGGGCAAATGGATAGGAAGCTTCCACGCACCCCTGTCCATAGCTAGTTCTTTGGTGATACTCCAATCCTTCAGATCTCTCTTTACAGACTCCTCCCATGTCAAATTCGGTCTACCCCGACCTCTCTTGACATCCTCCGCACGCTTTAGCCGTCCGCTACGCACTAGAGCTTCTGGAGGCCCGCGCTGAATATGCCCAAACCATCTCAGACGATGTTGAACAAGCTTCTCTTCAGTTGGTGCTACCCCAACTCTTATCTCGTATATCATCACTCCGGACTCGATGCTTCCTCGTGTGGCCACACATCCATCTCAACATACGCATCTCCGCCACACCTAACTGTTGAACATGTCGCCTATTAGTCGGCCAACACTCAGCGCCATACAACATTACAGGTCGAACCGCCGTCCTGTAGAACGTGCCTTTTAGCTTTTGTGGCACTTTTCTTGTCACAGAGAATGCCAGAAACTTGGCGCCACTTCATCCATCCGACTTTGATTCAATGGTTCACATCTTCATCAATACCCCCATCCTTCTGCAACACTGACCCCAAATACCGAAAGGTGTCCTTCTGAGGCACCACATGCCCATCAAGGCTAACCACCTCCTCCTCGCGTCTAGTAGTACTGAAACCGCACATCATGTACTCGGTTTTAGTTCTACTAAGCCTAAACCCTTTCGATTCCAAGGTTTGTCTCCATAACTTTCTATTTACCCCCGTTCGACTATCGTCAACTAGCATCACATCATCCGCAAAGAGCATACACCATGGGATATCTCCTTGTATATCCCTTGTGACCTCATCCATCACCAAGGCAAAAAGATAAGGGCTCAAAGCTGACCCCTGATGCAGTCCTATCTTAATTGGGAAGTCATTACTGTCGACATCACTTGTCACAACATTATCGTACATGTCCTTGATGAGGGTAATGTACTTTGCTGGGACTTTGTGTTTCTCCAAGGCCCACCACATGACATTCCGCGGTATCTTATCATAGGCCTTCTCCAAGTCAATGAACACCATATGCAAGTCCTTCTTTTGCTCCCTGTATCTCTCCATAAGTTGTTGTACCGAGAAAATGGCTTCCATGGTTGACCTCTCAGGCATGAAACCAAACTGATTTTTGGTCACGCTTGTCATTCTTCTTAAGCGATGCTCAATGACTCTCCCATAGCGTCATTGCATGGCTCATCAACTTAATTCCACGGTAATTAGTACAACTTTGAACACCCCCCTTGTTCTTGAAGATTGGTACTAATAACTCCCTCTCCATTCTTTCAGCATCTTGTTTGCCCGAAAAATGAGGTTGAAAAGCTTGGTTAGCCATATTATCGCTATGTCCCTGAGACCTTTCCACACCTCATTGAGGATACAATCAGGGCCCATCGCCTTGCCTCCTTTCATCCTTTTTGAAGCCTTCTTGACCTCAGACTCTTGGATTCGCCACACAAAACGCATGCTGGTCTCATCACAGGAGTCGTCCAGTTCAATGGTAGAACTGTCATTCTCCCCATTGAACAGCTTGTCGAAGTACTCCCACCTTCTATGCTTAATCTCCTCGTCCTTCACCAAGAGTTGGTTTGCTCTGTCCTTGATGCATTTGATTTGGCCAACATCCCTCATCTTCCTCTCGCGGATCTTGGCCATCTTATAGATGTCCCTTTCGCCTTCCTTCGTGCCTAGCCGTTGGTAGAGGTCCTCATATGCCTGACCCCTTGCTCGAGAAATATTGGGTGGTAAGCCTTTAGTAAGCAAATCTGCAAGCATATTTGTCGTACTGATATGCTTAACATTAATAGTTTGATCCTGGATTCTATCTTCCACAACATGATACTTTATGTCAATGTGCTTGGCAGCAACACTTAACTTCTTGTTACTCGCCTAGAAAACCGCGAGTTCGTCATCACGTTACAATGTTAGTGGTCTGAAAATGTTGTGTACCACTTTAAGTCTGCAAATGAAATTCTTCAGGCATATAGCTTGCCTGGTGGCCTCATAACATGCTATAAATTCCGCCTGCATCGTAGTTCGTAGATGAGGCATTTATCGTTTACTTGGAGCTTTTCCACGATATGGTTCCTCCAGTGAGTGTAAACATGTAATCTGACATGGATTTCTTACTATCCACACACCTGGCAAGATCAGAGTCTGAATAACCAACAACTTCTAGGTTATCAGACTTTCTATATGTAAGCATGAAATTCTTAGTGCCTTGCATGTAATTGCTAGACTTTCTTTGCGGTGTTCCAGAGGTCCGGTCCTGGATTAGATTGGATGGAATCTACCAAGCATCCCGGTTGCGAAAGTTAGATTTGGGCGTGTACATACTTGAGCATACATGATGCTTTCGATAGCTTAGCTTAAGAATCCGACTTCATCTGATCAGTTTCATTCTGGTTCCTTGGACATTGGAATGTCCCAAACCTATCACCGTTGAATATAGGGGCATGCGAGGAAGAGCACTTATGCATATTGTTTTTCTTTAGCACACTCTCAAACTATGCCTTTTGAGATAGTCCCAATGTTCCTTTGGACCTACCTTGATGAATCTCAATGCCAAGGACATACGACTTCACCGAGATCCTTCATATCAAAATTTGAAGACATAAATCTCTTGGTTTCATGTAGCATATCCTTATCGCTGCAAGCCAACATAATCTCATCCACATATAGGACTAAGATTGTGAGCCTACTATACCTTTAAATTTACCATATATGCGTCGTTCATTTCATTTTTTTAAACCAGAAGTTCTTATAACCTTATTGAACATGAGGTACCATTGCCTTGAAGTTTGCTTCAAGCCATATATGGATTTCTTTAAGCGACATGCCATATGTTCTTTTTCTTTCATGGCAAAACCTTTCGGTTGAGTCATGTAAACATCTTCGTTCAAGTCGCCATTCAAGAATGTCATCTTAACGTCCATTTGATGTAGCTCTAAATCATAATGAGCTACTAGAGCAATGACGATTCTGAAAGAATGCTTTGTCGACACAGGCAAGGTCTCATTATAATTTTCCCCTTCCCTCTGTGTGAAACCTTTTACTAGAAGTATTGCTTGAACTTTTCGACGTTCTCTTTGGAATCATATTTGGTTTTGTAAATACCCACTTTTAGACCCACTTGCAACCTACCCTTTTGGCTCCATCAGGAACTTCTACTAAATCTGAAACATCATTGAGCTCATGGACTTCCATTTGTCTTCCATGGCGAGCAACCATCTGGATGATTTTTCACTTTTAGTGGCTTCCTTATATGAGGTCGGATCTTCTACCTTCCCCATGTCACTTACATCCTCACTCATGTAAGTGACGAAGTCGCTCGGGATGGTTCCTTTTCTTTCCCGTTGTGTGATCTTCTCACATGCTCATTAATTTGTACATTTCTTCTTGCACGGGGAGGGCGAACATCGGGTTGAGGATCGTCATTAGATTGAGAATCCTCATTATGCCGAGGATCCACATCAGGTAGGTGTCTCGTGCATATTATCTCCCGCTATTGGGTATCCTATTTGCGTACCAACCCAAGACATGCTTATAGGGCTTTATGTATTAACGATTGGAAAGCGTCAAGGTATTTGTGCAATAGATATAATAGTTGCAGAAACTATCCAAATCTAAAAGTAAATTACAATAACAATAATAATAATAATAATAATAATGATAATAATAATAATAATAATTCTAAGTAGGCGAGGTATAAAGTTCTCTTAGATAATCAGGGCTGGAACATACACCCGTTTGTCCACAAGATCAATTGCCTTAATGTCAGTGACTTAATTACCCTAAAAAAAACACCCCTTGTCTGGTCTCCACAAACTTTGTGATATGACCCAGGTAATAAAGACGGTATCCTTTTCCTCTATGGGGGTACCCAATGAAACATAACTAACTCTCTTTGGGTCCAACTTAATTTTTGGGGGCAGCCCCCCACACATTAGTAATTCAAGCTCGGTTTCTTTCCCATCCACCTCTCATAAGGTGTGCTCGGTGCTTGTTGGAGCAAGATTCAAGATGTGCAGCTGTTTTCAGTGCCTCCATCCATAGACTTACTGGTAAACTTGCATTAATAAGCATGCTCCGCACCATATGCATAAGGGTGTGGTTGCGATGCTCGGCTACTCTATTTTGCTGAGGTTCATTAGGCATTGAATATTGGGCAATAATTCTATTTTCAACAAAATTTATGCTATCAATGTCTGTCATTTTATAATATCAATAAATGATGTGTTAATAATGTGGAAAAATTGATATTACACTTGAGATTAATGTGATCATCATTGTAATTCTGACCAATGTTGTTCTGCAATTACCGAAAAAGGCTTTCGCCCCGCTTATGTTGTTCTGCAATTTTGAACACCCTCCATTAATTCCTTACTTATTTCTCTCCAACGGTGATATATTGGAATTAATTTTGCATGCAAATTGATCAAACCAATGTAGGGTTAATTTTCGTGCAATTTTATTCAGTTATGATTTTTCCTTTACTTATGAATATTTTGAAATTCCGACAACTTTCGGTCCTTGTGGTTTCAAGAACTTCGAGCCACTTACTGGAAACAATGTCCAGACATGGGAAGACTCATTGTTGTTGCATTTCGGCTGGCATGAAGTGGACCTTGCTTTGAGGAAAAGTAAACCATGGGAACTAAAAAGAATGCCACTGGGTATGCTGACCTTCGAAAGGCTTATGATGTTAAGTTGAGAAATGAGACTCCTTGAGGGAAAATAATTCATAACGAGGAGTCACATTTCTCAACTTTAATATCACAAGCCTTTCGAAGGTCAACATACCGAGTGGCATCCTTTTTATGTTCCCATGGTTTACTTTCCCTCAAAGCGAGGTCCACTTCATGCCAGCCGAAGTGCAATAGCAGTGAGCCTTTCCATGTCTGGAAATTATTTCCAGTAAGTGGCTCGAATTCTTGAAACCGCGAGGATCAGAAGGTGTAATAATTTTAAAATATTCATAAGTAAGGAAAAAACATAATTGAATAAAATTGCACGAAATTAACCCTACATTGCTTTGATCAAGTTGTATGCAAAATTAATTCCAATTATATCATCGTTGGGCAGAAATAAATAAGAAATTAATGGAGGGTGATTCAAAATTGCAAAACAATGTTGGTCTGAATTACACTGATGATCACATTAATCTCAAGTCTAATATAATTTTTTCCACATTATTAACACGCCATTTTTTGATATTACAAGAGACCTCATAAAAATTGACATAGACATTAATTGCATATTCTTTTTGGTTCCATTTTATTGACAATACTAAATAATAGTTTACAACATACTTTCTGGCTATTTTCAATTTATGACAGTGCAAAAACATTTTGAGAAAAATCATAATACAAATATTAATAATCAATAAATAAAGAGAAACGCATGGAAAATCAATTTAGGATCAATAACCCATTATTGCCCATTATATATTCGGCCCAGCAGGAAAAATCTTAAAAGAAAAAGTTAATTCTGTGGGGCCAAGACAACCTGGGTCTCAGCCCATGACCCAAAAGCCCGCTCGGAGCCGCACATCAGTTTCGATGACCGGGGTCAATCTGAGGCGGAACAAAACGGCGCCCGACCGAAACCTAGTTTCGTTTCCCTTGTCTCCCCAGATTTTCACAGAGTGGCCACGCAGATGCACCCAAGTTCGTCGGTCATGGTGGCGCTGTGGATGCGCTCTACGGAGCAGCGTGCAACAAACCGAGTCCCGCATGACACGCTCCTCCGAGCGAGGCTATTGGCAGCACACACATGGCCCATCAACGGTGACGTTGGGGAGGCTGGTGGCGCAATTTTTGGAGGCAATAGCGGCGTGCCAGGCGCAAACGGCTAGGCCACACGCGCGTCCATGAGCGCAGCAGTGTCGGCTGCTTCTTTCCGCGTGTTGCCTCCAGAGAAGGCGGTCGCTGACGTCGGAGAGCACGACACGACGTTAGTAGGTGAGCCCCAAATCCTCTTCTTTTCTCAATCTCAACATCGGGGGGGTGGGGGGGGGTTGCTTCTAGGATTTCAAATTATGGACAAATTTAGAGTCAGGGTTTTGGCCTAATTGGGGAAAATTTGGGGGTTTCTTCATTTCGCCGGTTCATCTTGTTCTTATATTGCTAAAAGGGGGTTAAATGTGCTAATTACACATCAGCTTAATGCGGAAGCATGGTATAATTAATCTCATAGAATAGATTAAACATTAAAATTACCTAATTAGCACTAACCCATAGCTATGTAGGCCTTAACGACCTATGAAGCCTAAACACTAATCAATTACTTTAACATTGGGCGTTAATCAATAGGCATTAACCATTAGACTTGAACAATAATCATTAATACTTAGTCATGATTATTGACATTAAATACCATCATTAGGGATCTAATCTAAGCATAAGTAGCTCCGATACCATTGTTGGGATATAATTCATTAGGCATGCATTAGGATCGTAAGCCTAGGATCTTACCACCAATGGGAGCAGCCATTGATGTTCACGATGCGATGTCCTATGCCTGCTTGATGTAGGCATGATGCAAGCTTCGGTGTAGTCGATAGCGGCATCCCTCCGTGCGCCAGCTGCATTGGCCTGATTCGGGAGCAGATGTTGGAGGTCTTCCTGTCGCACAATGCTCCCCCAGATCGGATTAGGGGTTTTGGGATGTAGGGGGGCAGAGTAGACAGACAATCGTGAACAGGTTAGATCATGCGTGGCCGGCTGTCACCCCTATATATATGGCCCTGGCCGTCAGGGGACCTACACCACGTTGGTTTGGGTCTTCCACCGACCAGGGCGCGTTAGTTGGGGTCAAAGGGGTACGAAGATTGGTTCGTGACCACCTCCCCTTAACGTTAAGTTATCCTTCAGCCCATTGGGCCTAGATCAATACCAACAAGTCTGGCTTGTGAGAACTCTACCTAAATTTGACATTTGTGCTAGTAAACTTAGAATTTGGCACGTATCTGAAACGATGAAAAACAACAGATTCAGTCAGGCGCCAGAAACTGAGCCGCACAACACAGCTACATACTGGGCCATGAATAAGAAAGTTGTGTAATTCCTAAATTCTGAACTTCTATTGATTCTTCTTCTGCTTTGTACCTAAGGTTCAAAAGGCGAGATCAAAAGCATTATCTGTCTTTGGAGCATTGGTGTCTCCAAAACTACGAACGGCCCAAGTTTCTTTTGAAACAGGTTCTGTTTCAAACAAAGAACAAACTATGCTTTAATCCTTATGTTGATCTAACTGATATTTTTGTTTATGTAGCACTTGAACTAATTGCGGAGTTAGCAAATGCAAGATCAGCCATCCTCTCTAGTTTCTCCCAGATAAATCGTGAAGCATGATTTGCTACCTGAGTTTGAGGTTCTGTACCCTTACACACCATCTATCCTATTTGGGGTAGCAGCAATTATGGAATCGGCAGTGGTTGTAGACAATATCATAATACTATTGTTGATGTACGTGAGAATGTATATTTTTGTCCATTTGTTTGTTGTAGTTCGACTTTCCTTACAACCATGGGAACAAAGACAGCAGTTTTTTTTTGTACGTTGATATTCATTTACCAAGTTAAACTCTCTGATGATCACAAGTGCAAATTTTGGTTTGTATGGTTGAAATAGAAACATAAATATATTTTGGTCTCAGGATTAGTCGGAGGCTTCAACATGTCCTTGAAACTAAACAAGGTTAATTCTTGGTCGAGGGTCCAACTTGCTACCAGAATAATCATCGTTTTTGGTCCTTTTAGGTCTGTTGGAGAGGTTTCTGTGTTCTCCAGTTCTTTCTTTTATCACCTTAGTATACACTAGTACAGATGCCCGTGCGTTGCAACGGGCTAAAAATATCGCAAAACCTGCTCCATATGACAGTACGGGCCATATCTTATATCCAGTTTTGATAAACATCGGTAATAAGTTAATAATGTTATCGCTTTTCGGAGTAATTTTTTTGGAGTTTTGTGCATTAAAAAAAAGCGTGAACATATTTAAAAGCATGAAGGTTTGGAAAGCAAGAAAAATTCACTCTTTATCTTAAAAAAACACGTACGCTCTGTGTCCGCACTTAAAAAAAGGATTGTTAGTGCCCAGACATACTATAAAGTTGAGAAAATCGTCGGGATGTCCTTTGATGGCTTCTCCTTCATCTTGGCATTATCATCGGCGTGGAAGAGGAATGATGTAAGTGTTTTTAGTGGGATATACAGATGGTGAAATTGTTTAATCCAAAATTTTTTTCTTAGAATTTTTAAAAGATTTAAATGCAAATGAATTTATTTTGAATGGAAGAGTAGTGGTGCATTCAAATGGGATTGTTTATATACATTTTTTTTGTTGATATTCGAAAGCAAATAGGTTTTTACTATGCTGATTTTTTATAGAAAATGTTGGTTCCTGGGTTTGCAAGATTATGTTCCATTCTTTTTCATTTGCATTATTTGAACTTGGCCCAAAGATCGAACCTCACACACTCCCCATCATCAACATAAAAAGGAAAAAAATTCTAGTAAATTTTATGTGGAGGCCACGCCGTGTATGCCTTGTCTAAAATTTCACTCACTTTTCATTATTGTATCTGATAATGTGTTCATAAGATGTGGAAGGCATGAATTTATTTTTGGTGGAAGAGTAGTGGTGCATTCAAGTGAGATTGTTAATATATAATTTTTTTTGTTAATATTCAATTACTATGTTGATTTTTTTTTAGAAAATATTGGTTGCTTGGTTTTCAAGATTATGTTCTGTTAAAGAAAGGTGCTCATTCAGGATTTTATCTTTTGCAATCGGTAGCACACACACCTGGAAATATCCAGCAGCTTCTGGTCGGTGGAGCCATTAAAAAAAGCAGCATCAAAAGAATCCCCACCGAGAGTTATCCTGCATGGAGTCCTCATTACCAGAGGAGCGCTGGGTCGTCTTCTCCGCCCCTACCCCCCTTCCAACGCGCGATGTGCTGCAGCCACACACACCCTGGTGGTGCTCTGCTCCAGCCATAACCCCCTCCACAACCAATGAACACTCCTCCCTCCCGCCCTGATGATCCTCGGTGCCAGGAGAGGACGCCGGAGCTGGGCGAAGCGCCTTGCTTGGGGCCTAGCTCTGTCCTGTCCGTCGAGCGAAGCGCCAGGTCCGTCGTGCAGGCCGTGCTCCCCCGGGCCGGGCACTGTCTTGTAGTCGCCTTGCTTGGGGCCTAGCTCGCGGTGGTGACCATGCCCGGATTCGCTCCGTTCCCATTTTGATGCGGCTTGTTTTAATCCTCCCCATCTGCTTTTTTACAGATGTTGTTGATTCAACGGACAGACGACCTGCCGATCTGATTTCCCAGGCCGTCGCCTGTCGATTGATCCGATTTGGTTTGGACCTATGGCTGTTCTGTTAGCTGCTGATTGCGCGCTTATCTGATTCAGAGTTCTTCCTTCGAACTATGGATTGCGTGTATTCTCCCCTCTTTTCCCTCTTTGATTATAAGCTCCTTCGTTCTGTTCCTCCTTCACTGGTTGATTTCTGATGCGGCAAAGTCGCTCGCGTATATAAATTGATTGGATTGGATGCACATGAGCGAGGTGGGACTATTTTGGAGTTCTAATCCTCACAGAGAAGTGCGGGAGCCATGGAGGGGCGCGCTGGAGGGAGCAGCTTGGGTTCTCGCCGCCATGCTCGCCATGCCGTGCCATCTCTCGTTTCTCTCCTTCTTCTTGGTTTTCCCCCCTCTCTCTCCCCCTCATGCTTCCTCGTTTTCTTTGAGGAGCACGGCGGCGCAACCATGGCGCCACCCAGGAGAACCCCAACGCCTTGCAAGGTCCATCTGCCGCTCGCCTGGATCCGGACGCCGTCGTCGTTCCACGCATCCAACTCGTCTGCCACCACCCTGTGCAGACCTCACTCAATCGGATCAAGCGAGAGAGCCGCCTGCCGTCGTCCCACACGCTCGTTGACCCACCTCGATCCAGAGATAGGGGTGGGCCCGCCAGCGGGGTAGGCGGTGGCGACGCACGGCGGCGACCTGCGGGCACGGTGGGGCGGGATGGGCGGCGGGCTGGAGGTGGGATCGGGAGGCAGACATGGCCGAGGAGGACGGGTCATGGCTGTTTCTTTTTTTCTTTTATCTCGCATGTACGGAGTACCAGTTTGTGTTTGTAACAAATGCAGGGGGTTTTATGCAAAAACTAAACGTTTTTCCAGGGTGTCACTTAAACAGGGACCGCGGGTTGATTTCAAAGAAATAGAGGGGGGTTTTCGCAAAATCGCGCGCGACGACGTACGACCAGAAGCCATCGGTGCTTTATTAGTAGGTAAAGATTGCTTTTCACACCCAGCACTAGAAAGGCTAGAAGGCAACAACATACATTGAGTTGGTGACTTGGTGTGAAGGGTCGGCACTCGTTTTATATCGTGAAAGATAAGTCTTCCCAGAATGGTCTACACCTTTTGAGTTTTTTCTGTTTTATCCTGCTATGATAGTGCCAAAAAAGTCCTATATTTTGAGACAGAGGGAGTATTTCTCAGCGTGCTGTACAAGCCTGTTAAATCTCATGGGGCAAGCAGTTATAGGGAAGAACATCATATTTCAGATTCGTTCTCTGTAATGTTCGTTGGATCTTGAATCCAGGGCCTAGGGTAGTGCCTCCCAGATAACCAGTAAAGCATTTTTCTTTTACCTGAAGCAGTAAAGCATATTGGTCGCATGAATTTAGTTTTTGAATTGGTACTGAGGTAGCTCTAGTTAATATGGCTGTGCGATCCGTTCCACAGACTGTTAGCGTTTGGCCTATCAAGGCTCCTTTTTGAGCCAATATACTTTATCACGTCGCTTCGGTATTCTTCTCTTGCTCACGTTCTGGATACTCTGAAGTTAGTATTTACCGCACATCCATATGTGTACCCAACTTCATATCCAAGATAAACATTTCAGTCAGGATACCAGAGGTCTGTTATCCGACCGGTTTTCACCATAACAGCTACTTCTGGAAGATACATTGGGGGTCCCTTAACCGAGAAATTTGAGCTTCTATTGTCATGATTCAAAGCACTTGGAAGCAAAAGGGCATTATTTGGACGTGGATATTCTGCACGCGAGCACACCTGCTCCTTATATCTGCGCCGGCCGTTAATGCACCGAGATCTGGGCCTACCTATTTTCAGGAAAGATACGGTTCTTCCAAAAAGCATTGGAAGTGGACAGATACGTATGGGCCGTAATGTATGGTGGACCAGGGTAAACGGCCGCATGTTGGGCCATCCTTACGAGCGGTTAGGACGATGTAACTGAGCCGTGGCCCATAATGTTATATTCTGTTTGGGCTGCGGGGCAGGAACTTCACTATTCCATTCGACAGCGGCTGCAATTATCTCTAAAAAACGGAAATGTTAATGCCCACACGTGTGGGCGTTTCCACATCGCCCACACGCCTTCATTACCACTCATTTTGCCACATATGAATAGATGACATCAGCAGATTTTTTTTTGCTTTTCGGCTTAAAAATGTTGTACCTCCTAAATAAAAAAGCGAACTAAAAATCCGTTTTCACCATTAAATCCGTCTCGACGAGATCTTCAAAACTAGAACCCTTGTTGATATGTTTCAACGATTTTTTTTTTGCCAGAAGTTGCCACGATGTTTACACTGCAGTTGCCATAGGGCTTAAACTAAAGTTGCCATGTGGCGATTTTAGTTTGTAGATCATGGCAATTTTAGTATTTTGATGATGGCAACTCCAATACTTTAACCATGAAAATTATTTTTTGTATGAACCATGGCAATTTTACGTGCATGTATCATGACAATTTTTGTTTATGGTTCATGGCAAGTCTAGTTTTTTAATTCACCGTTTTATAAATGTCAAAATTTACTTTTAAATGTAGAAGAAAATAGCTGAAACATATCATGGCAACTTCAGTGTAAATATCATGGCAATTCATATGCAATAGACATGACAACTTTTAATCCAAATTTTTTTTCATCAAAACATATCAACATGTGATCTAGTTTCGAAGATCTCATCGCGAGGGATTTAATGGTGAAAACGGATTTTCAATCGGATTTTTCGTTTAAGAGATAAAACATATTAAAAACTGAAAATCCAAAAAGATTTCTGCATGCATGCATACGATGACGTGTCAATCTGTTTACATTAGAGACATGTGATGCGTCTCCCTTCCTGCCACACATGTGGCAGTTAGCGCGACCCCTAAAAAAACAGCGGCTGCAATTATCCCTTCCCGGACAAAAGAGAAGCTGGGCGGCGGCGTGCTCGCTGAGGAGTGCGACGCCATTGAAGACATGGAGTTCTTGCTGCAGCCGGTTAACAGGTGACGTGTCTCTAGACTCGTTCAATTCTGTAAGATAAGCTGGAGTTGCAATTTCTTAGAGATTTCCCCCTCCCAACACGGTAGGTTTCCAATCCTTGAGGGGATGGACGACACCGATGGACCTCTGGGCTCTGGCTATCGGGGAGTACGCCGCGCCAGCATTTGGAGCTTCACTGCTGGCGGCCATGCAGCCATCAGCGGTGGAAGCGATTAGTGGGGAGGCGCAGCTCGTAGATGTGGATGCCGGGCCGGTGGGGAAGCGCAGCTCTCCCAGACTCCGACTTTGTCTCAGCAATCGATGGGAAGGTGGATGGACAAAAGGTTAGTCTGTAGCATCATTATCCTCATCAGATTTCCAATTAATGATTTTTTTTGCGATGGTCCAATTAAGGATTAGGCATGTGTGATTAACTAATTAAGTGCTCGGCACACGCCACTGGCTTGTACTCCCTCAGTCCGAAAAGGCATGTTCCTCAAATGAATGTATCTAGCACCAAGTTAGTGCTAGATACATCCATTTGAAAGACAAGCTTGGGACAAGTTTTTTCGTACAAAGGGAGTAGTTGACATTATAGTTGTTTGTTGTTTTGTGTTATAGGGCATAGGCTGCTTCCTAGGATATGTACCACTCATGATAGAAAGTAATGTTTAGTAATCAATATTCAGGGCATCACCAATTGGGACACATCCTGTATGAGTGTAGCACGTACCAAGTTGCAGAATTGGAGAAGAACAAATTGTACGCTCCAGTGCACTGTGGGCGGAGCATCGGGAGAAGTGGTGCAAGGTGTCTTGCAAGATGACAGTGATTGAAGAGGGTGAAAATTTTGATTGCGAATATGAGCAATTTGCTCATATGGGTCTGCTATGCAACCATATCCTGAAATTCAGTGAGCTGCTGCCAACTATTTTCACAATGCAACATCCAGAATTTTAACAATGAATGGTAGTTGAATATGAAATGGCACACAAGTGCTTTACTTTCATCCGGGGTGAAGTAAATACTGGCTAGACATATTTTGAAGAGATGGACAAGGGATGCTTGGGATGTGCTGCTGAGTAATACCGGAAAGATCAAATGTACAAACGACAATTCACATACATGCACTTCAATATGTATATGTTTGCAATGAGCAGGTTTGCCTTGGAGAAATAAAGTATTGATGCGTACGACAAGCTAATGTCCCTGTTCGGTGAATATGCAGGAGATGCAGCTTTTCACCGAGGTCAAAGATGGGCTAGGATTGGAGGACTCGCCAGCGGAGAACGGAGTTGTTGTAAATCAGTTGGTGAACCAAAGCAATGGAGAAGAAATTTTAGGCCAGAGACAACATACAAATCAGTTGGTGGGCCAGTTTACTAACATAAGGGAGCAGTGTCGTGGCTCATGACGTCATCCCCATCCCTGACCCAGATTAGGAAACGTGCTTTTCCGTGATCTGGAGTATGGAGCAGACAGCAGAGTAGGAGTGATTGCAGGGATGGGTTGCTGGCTGAGGGTGTGGTTTACCTCAGGCGGCAGTATTGGCCCGCTCGTGAGAGAGGCCGCTGCGGGGGTTTACTTTCTGTGGGAACAAAGGCTACCGCCACACAGATCGGACTGCCACTGGCGGCGAAGATCGAGTTCTTGATGCATCCGATTAGAAGGTTCAAAACTGAAATTGTTGATACGTAGTGCCATATGGTGTTACTTTTTCGTACCGTAAGATCGATTTACCATTTGCCGTCTGTCCGTGAACAGATCCACTGTGCTGGAGAAGATCAATGATAGCGACATACCGATGAAGCCAGTGAAGGCAGTGAGCGTGGACGACCAGATCTGCGCTGCGGAGGCGACCGCGGATCGTGAACTCGAAGGTTCATAACAGGCATCCAAGCAATCTATTGAGCAGATGACCCTAAGAAACCTGGATGGATGCAAAGGTATGCCAGTGTTCAGACTTGCAATCCATGCTAGTAGTAGGAAAAGAGACTTGTCCACGTTAGTAGTAGAATTTGAGAAGAATGGTGTGCCCGTGTTCCGTTTTACTGAATGTAGTATGTCTGACAGATTAGTTCTCCCTGCATAGGAAAAAGTAGCTCGCTAACTTAGATGTTTGCAACATATTATGGAGGCAGTTTGCTCTGAATTGGGAAAAAAGAGAAGTAGCAGATTCTCAATTAGGAAAATTTTTAGCATGACATATATTTGGGTTAAGCAATATTTTAAGTATCAAGAAGGTGGAATGAGAAAAAATTAGTTAGCTATTCGATATCGAGTTTGATAATTAGTTGACAGCTATCAAGTTTGATATGAACTGACAAAATTTGAAGTGAACTGTTAAGTAACAGAGTGTGTGGACGACTGGACGTATAAAAACAAAATTGCGAGGAGATATGGATGTTTTTTTGGTCGAACCTTGCAAAGGTAGTAGTTGAAACTTGTTCGTCTGGGTGACACAAGTGTTGAAGCTTATGAACGTCAGATATCTCTATTCGAAAGCTGCACGGTGAAAATGCAACCATTTGCAAAAATTGAGGATGGTCTAGGATTGGAGGACAGATTGCTGAGCATGGCGATGTTATCAGCCACCCACATCCAAAAGGGGCGGTTGTGGTTGCAGAGGACATTGGGTAGTGTGTCGTTGGTAATGAGGACAACAATTCAGCTAACGAGTCCGGGAATATGTTAGCAAGATTATTGGCACTTCAGTAGAGGAAAGAGACGGGCCGGCCTACGACGATCGGAGAGAAGGTCCCCTACGAAGGTTTAAGCAAGAGAACAAGATTTAGCGCCATTTTTCACAAGCAGGGGCACAAGAGGACAACCTGCCGTGACCAAAGAGATGTTTCGAAGTAGCCTCGAAAGCCAGCCCGCTGCAACAAGGCGTGTGATGAATAAATTGTTAATGAAAATCAATCATTACTTTGCATGGTTGTGGGGAATGTTGTATGATGAACCACTTTTCTGTTATGTTGTACTAGTGACTTAGCCGATGTAGTGTCTAAACTATAGATTAGGTAAGTTTGTGCTTGCATATTGAAAGCCAGTGATATGAATCACACTGTTGTTTGTTGTTGTGAAATGCCTTTATGCATGTGATTGATGATTTCGTCGATAAATGTATGATTACAGATGTATATGAGGTGATCTGGAATTGTCGAGAAATGCCAAGTGCACATTTGCTTGTTGGATGCTGCAGAAGATTACTGGTTGCATTTAAAGCCACCCTGATGCAGATGATTACTGAATTTTTTTCCCCAGCAAACAAAAAGCTTATGCCTGCTTGTGTGATCCAGGTGCTGACTTGGTCGCCGTAATCTGGACAAGTAATGAGCGGCAGAATCTCCTCTGGGGCCACGATGAAGAAACGGACATCCTCAGATAAGATAATGGTGTGGATTTGCAACTTAGGATGAGGCACGGAGGAGCGGGGCCAAGTTGGGTTTAACCGGTGATGAAATCTGGTTCAAAAAAAAGTGGTGATGAAAGAGATGAATCGTGCTGGGGAAGGCTGGTGCCTGCAACTGTGGGACGCAATTAACGCTACTAGTACAGAATCCGAGGATGTCACGGCACAGATTGTGAAGGGCATCTGATCCGGCGTACGAGCGAATGATGGCGTCCTATTTATTACTGAGCAGATGTGGGCCATCAGACCTGGAAGAAAATAGTGATACTTGAAGAATACGTGCGTCCATACGTGTTGGGGTGGGAATCTCTTCGTAATTCGACGGGACAGATAACGAGCACACATGCGCTCGAGCTCATAACAGGACTTTCGATTATTTACATGGTTTTTCACATGAATGTTCTGGCAGACAAATCACAGCTGGGAAGCATGAATGTCGATGAGGATTGGCCAAGAACATTCACATCCGTAATGTGTAGACTAGATCCATCTGATAGCTGTCTGGCTTAGTCGAGGCTTTGTTATACATACACCTCGTGGCTTGCAAATGGCGAATACACGTCTTCGGAGCAGACCTCCCAATTGGTTGCACTCACCAGCCAGAAATATGTTGACATATGATTAGGCAGGAGACAATTTGCCGACCATATTTTGTCGTCCAGATCAGATTTCTTTTGGTTGCGAATGCTCCATTAATATATATATCTGTCGAACGAAGCTGGACACTTGGTAACCCTGCAAGCTCAAATGCAGGATCAGACAACATAGTAAGAACAAATACTTTTTGTTGCGGTAAAAATGAAGGAAACAAAAAGCACCGGTCACTAGCTAACTGTGCAATCGAAGACTAGTCTGAATATGAATGATTAAAGCGCAATACATGCACTCGGGAGCATAAATTGTGCAATATGTGCATGCTTTGATTCAAGGGTACCTTAATATCCCGTTCCTTCCAGTGCGAGTCAGGTCTGGGAAGTTCCAGCACACAACTTTAATAGGACCACACGGTCAATTTGGTGCTATTCTTGGCTTGCATCATCAACCAATTGGTACCTTGATCTCACAGTCTGCATCAATTCAATTGTTTTTGTTATTATGTTCTCTTTGAGAAGCTTTTGGCATAAGTTGTGGAGTAAAAAATAACAGAAATAGTTGTTAAGCAGAAAGCAAACTAAATGATGCAAGAAACCTCTAGAAGTGTGACGTAGTAAAAGTCTTCCATGTGCTGCATAAGGGCCGAGCCATCCCTGATTGAGCGAAGTAGATTTATCTCCGTCTGGAGTAGTTTTTCCACAAGCTGTGTCTCTCCTTTCATCTGGAAAGAGTTTAATATGCTCAACTAGTCAAATACAATTTGAGCAACATCAATTTTGTTTAGCTATGCATTTTTTTCCCTTCCTAACAATTCATGCTTAAAATAACATATGACTCTTTATAGGGTATTGTTTGGATGGTGACCTACCAATTCTTTGGTCATAACCAAAATTTTGGCTCTTGCTTGGATGGTTGCCAATACGGTGGCATACATATGCCATCTAGCCAACTCTAGTTCACTTTTTTTTTGCCAACATTTGGCCAAAACATGGAATTGGCTAGCCAAATTTTGGTAGCGCTAGCTTGGGCTCACACCAAATGCTACCATATTGCTAAAAACTAGAATTCGTATCTTCTTGTAGCATTTTCTATACAGGTAAACATTTCAACTTGTAGTTGGTAATCTGCAAGCAATGTCACTATGGTAAGGAGAAAAAGACACTCACAAATTCACTAACAAGCACGTCAGGGGTGTACTCGCCTATCTCATCACCTTGGTCTTCATCTAAAATTTCCTTCGCCTGTGTTAGAATACAAATGCAGTTCTAAGTTCATGTGAGAACTTAAAGATCTGAAGGATAAACGCAGGAAATGTTGACAATACTTAACCGAATATACTATTAGAAAAAAAGGTGGATTGACACTAAAAGGTTATACAAAACAATTTTACCAGTGCATCTGTTAGATCTCCACATTTAAGATAAACTGGTGTTTCCACATGGCAATAGCCCATAAGACGCGGCACTGTTGGAATGATATCTCGGTGATTGACAACTCTCCAGCTATCTTTTACTTTCTGCATATATTTATCCAAAATAAGTTCAAATTCAAAAAACAGGCTGTGATCACAATCTGCACTACCAACTTAATTCATATAATGATACATTTACACATGATTCAATACATGAAAACAGCCTCCATGATTCGCAGTTGAATTTTAGCCTGTTTCTATTTAGTAAATGGTCTATGAATAGAGTTGCAAAATTCAGTTACCGCATTGTAGACATCAGCAAACCTTCTATTTCCAACTCTAGGAGAGCCAAAATTGTACACTGTCACGAATATAACACCATTCCTATAGAAGGGGACATGAAAAAATATGAGCATCCACCGAATATAAATTTTGCAAACTGCAGGACAAGAGGTAAATAGCATACATACATATCTTTGGTGTACTATGTTGACACCTTTATAACAGAAACAAAAGTAAGTTGGAAGCCAGGTGTTAGTTGTGCACTGTAAATTCTATTAAGCATCACGCGTTTAGCAAGACTTAAAATAAAATGAAAGAGCATCCTGACAATTCTCTCTTTCTTTGTTACATGGGCTAAGGTTTTGTAGTTCTAGGGTGAGACAGTTAAAACTTCGTCAAAGAATTTTAGCCAAGTATTTGGTATTGCTTAACTAAGATTGTCTCGTGTGTTAGATGTTTGACTGAATCTTCTTTCCACGTAAACCCTGGACTTAATGGTATCATATTGTCTATATGAAACAACAAGGTTATGGATCAAGATCAAGTCAAGCTTACTTGGCCATTTGACTTGATGAAAGTTCAAGAGCGAGAAGGGTTGCCAGTGCTCCACCTAAACTATGTCCAGTTACGTAGATGTGCCACCTAGGTATGGTTTCTGCATCTTCTTCATCCCTACAGTGCAGAAATGAGATGCTCTATGAATAAGATTAGTGGGAACTAATTGAAAAAAGGGATTGATATACACCGAAAGCAGAAGCATTTAAGCTTCCAGCCTGGACAATTGTTTCTCACAATAGTTTCTCTTGCATGATAGCAGCCAACATTTCTATCTGGAGAATAATATGAATATGCACAAAAGGTACAACTTGAGTTTTTCCTGCTGCATCATGTTGGACTAACTGCTACTTTAGTTGACAGTAGAAGAGATGCTTGTTTTGTTACAAAATACTCACATATATCCGATGGCATGTCTGACAAGAGCCATGATCCTATTCCTGACAGAGTCATATGCGCTTAAGAATCCACTGTGAACCTAAAACATAATATGGCATGAAGCTGGTAAGTTTACACAAGCAAACAGATAAACACGTGAATGCAGAGAATATATTACTAACTTGAAGTTCTTGTTTGAAGTCACCACCCAGCCTCTCAGGGTTTAGTCTGCAATCAACTTCAAAATATGCTGTGTTAAGTAAACATACAAGAAAGTAAAACACATTTTAATGCTAGTAATTCTTAAGATGAAAACGCAGAAACTAATGGAAGGAAAAAAAACGTGATGTGTTAATTCTTACCCAGCAGGGACAAGCATCAAGTCAGTTACCAAATCCTTCCACCTTGTCTGATGGGACATACAGAAACCGAAGCAAATAAGATGGTAGATGAAAAAAATATTTAGTACATATTTTATTTAGAGAACAAGTGGGTCCTTCATGTTATTATTGCATACTTGCTCAGTTCCTCGAAAGGCAACAACCAGTCTTCTTCGTGAAGAATCACGCCAAATGGCAACCTGCAGAGATTTGTTAACATATGAAACACAACACAAAGGCAAGGAGACAGAAGAAGTCACTGATAGCACAATAGCTAGTCTTATTCACCTGTGTGTCAGTTGAAACATTATCCAGAAAACATATCTTCTCAAAGTCTGATTTTATAAAACTGGAACGCCCCATTGAAGTGGCAAGCATAGCCCATGCCTCCACAGCAGTCTCGGCACTTGCAAACAGTTGACGTGTGTCTTCTGTTTTCTGTGTATTTATGGACACTTCGGTGGATGCAACAGGAGCACCATCCTCATCAACAGAACCTGCAGCACCTTGTTCTTCTGCGTTTGAATTATCTTTCCGGTTTGCTTCATCTACTGAATCCTTGCCTTGAGATGAGAAGTTCTTAGAAAGAATCACCAAAGCTCCTAGTACGTTCTCTGTTTGAGACAATACATCCCGAGATACTTCATTAATGTCTGGAAAGGAAGCCTGCACTGCCTCTTTAGCTGGCGTTGTGCTATCTTCATTGTCAGCATTGACTGTATGTTCAGGAGTTGTTTCGCTGCCATCACTGGTTGATGCATCTGCTGTCGCCAGTCCAGATTCTAAATATAGCTGTTCAGCCATTTCACGTGATTTTGATCCAAGTGAACTTAGCAGGTCAAATCCATCCAATTGCTTGGCCTCTGGAAGAGAATATCCAAAGTTCTTAAGAACATTTTGGTTGAGTGTTTTGGTGAAAGCACTCCAGAAGTACTCGTCAGGTTCCTTCATATCGGTTGATGTGTTTCCCTCACTGTTAACAACGGCAGCAGTGTCTACAGGTTCACTTTGGGAATCTGAGTTTTCTCCAAAAGCTATCGAATCAATCTTCTGTTGTTGCAGTTCATCTGAACCAATAGAGTTATCCATGGATTCTCCAGGCCTTTCAGAAACCTCAGCTTCACTATCAGAAGACGATGGCTTTAGAAGGTTTGTGTCAGTGAAAGAACTCAGTTGCCCAAATGCAGATTGCACAAACTGGCTTGCATTTACAGTCTCAGATCCAAGGACCGTCCTAAGAGCAGATCCTAGGCTGCTCTTTTCAAGAAAGTCAGACACAAAAGGCGTTCTCCACCATTGTTTATCACGCTCAATGTCATCATAACTCTTGTATTTGACCTAGTGTGTTAATAATAAGAATTAAGATAAACCTGAAATCAAGTCTATGGCATTGTTTAAGGACTGAACTATTGATATACAGAAGACAACGTGTAGGCTGTCCGTATACACATCTTACCTGTTTGTGCTAGGAGAACAGCAGCAATGCATAATAGATGGGGATTCCTGATATATATAAATATAAAGTGCAGTAACCTACCGGCGAATTTTGCCTATGTACTCCTCGGTATACGACTATACGTAATTAAAAAGACCATTTTACCTATGAGTAGCCAACTGCGAAAATTATTTTGCTGGTTTTGCTTTTAGAAGGATGAAAAGAAAAAAGGGAGATTGTTTTTTAAGAAGGTACTTTGTATCCCTCTAGGGAACAAGAATCACTTTACTATGGCATACACATTCCAAGGGAGTACAGCGACGGCTAGTCATATGCTTGTCTGATTGTCTCAAAGATTAAGCCATGCATATGCAAGTATGAACTGTGAAACTGCGAATGGCTCATTAAATCAGTTATAGTTTGTTTGATGGTACACTGTTTTTTTTCTTGTATAGGGATCTTATTCTTACCTCCAAATCAATAGTTCCACCACCATCAGCACCAAGGCCTTCTAATTCGACAGTGATGTCATGTTTATTTCCTAAAAAGAACAAGGTTATCCCAAAAGTCTCCAGATGAATTCATATAATCATATTAAATATTATTGGAGAGCATAATGTCTGATTGCACTAAAAGCAATGTTATCACATGTACTTGCACTATGAAAAATGAACTAGCATGGCAATAAGTTACCATCCTAGAGCTATAATTGATAAAGTAGTTAGAGCGATATGTGCAGTTTCAAATAACAGTAACAGTATCTGATACAAGGAATTCCCGTACAGGTGGCAGATTGCACCTTGGACGTTTCAAATTGGTGGAATTAGTAAGTTACTCAGGTTTATTCAAATCCGTTCCAAAATTGCTCTGGTTCCAAGATGTAGCATTTTTCTATCCAATGAAGAGTCAATACTCCATAAGCATACCAGATGGAAACTGCACATTTCTAAAAAAAAATATCGTAGCCTCACTAACGATTTTGGGTTGGGGTTTGTACACACGACAAGCTCCACTCAGAATGATTATTGAAACAGCATTCATGGCCCCATATTGAAATAGATTCTGGAAACCTTATAATCACGAAAAGAAGTATCAAAGAACGACCATTGTCATTTTCTGGATTAATACAGAGAGTTACCATCGCAAAGTGTTTCAAGATACAATCCAGCATTTCCCATTCGTTTGTGTGGGGTGATAAGGTTTGCATCCCAAGCCTCAATCTATGGAGAAAAATGGCACCAGATGCAGAAAAAAAATGCACAAATATTACTTGTGGCGATACCAGAATATAATGAAGTACTCCCTCGGTTCAAAATTAATTGAAGTTCTAATCTTTCTTAAGTCAAATGTCTTTTAAGTTTGACCGATTCTATAGAAAAATGTGCTAAAATTTACAACATCAAATATTATAGTTTGACTTAGGACAAACCTAGAACTTCAATTAATTTGGGACAGAGGGAGTAGGTTATTAAAAGGAAAATTAAAGATGCATAAAATTGGTAGATATGATTATGTCACATGCTAAAATGAAATGTATATTTGCTCATGTCCTTGCTGATTAAATAAAAGAATTTGCAAATTTGCAGCATGTACAGTCGTCTAACACTGTTGATTCTGAATTAGCCCCACAGCGGAGAGCCGAGATGTGTATTTTTGTTTGTAAAATCTTTTAGCAACCATGGAAACTTTAAAGAACATGATTGCCATAGACCCATAGGCACTTCCAAGATGCAGCACTATACGAACAACACAGATATGTCTAGTAATCACAACTTGAAGTGAGTCCAATATCACTATGAGCTCACTTCTTCATACCTGGAGTAGATTTTCTAGAGATGTCCTAATATTAAATGTGAAATCTTGATTCCAGGTTGGCTCCTTCGTCCTACATTAATCAACTGCTGGAATCAGAATCTGCAGCGATGATGGGGAAAATAGCAATCTCAAGCATATCAAATGTTTTATCAAGGAACTAACCCCATTAGTCAACACCATGAGGGCGGTGATATATATCACATACATTTGTTTTATAATACAAAGAGGAAATTTTGTATCCACAGAGAATGAAAAAGTTACTCACCCCCATTTAATTTGGCTCTTTGCAGTTTGACCATTAAGTTGTAGAACTACATAAGGATCACTTGTACCCTGCAATTGAAGGAGAAGGAAGTTGTTGATGAAGTAGAAGAAGAGAGCTTTATGTAATGGTAGTTAAACTTTAAATGTGTAAACTACTGCTTCATTCATTAAATGTGGCAGCTCTGAAACTTCTTGGGCACTGCATTAAAACTGTGAATATTATCTTTAGATTTAGATTGCCCCACATATCTTAGATAAGATTACTACATTCAGCAACTGACATAACGAAACCAGAGTGCGTTTGTATAATGTATAAGCCTGGGCATCAAGCGAATGAATGACCTGTCAGGTCGTTCAAGCAAAAAATCACTTGATGCACATAAGACCTGTTGCAAGGTCAATGAGCAGAACTTCACAGGTCATAATGCCATCTTATGAAGTCTTAAGTAGCAATCAATTTCAGCACTCAGTTCGCGAACTAAGATACTCCATCAATTATTCAATATTCTCCGCAGAAAAATAAACGAGGCGCCGTGAACAAACAACATATGCAGCATGTATTACTGAAAAAACAAACAGTAACTACTCACTAGCATGTTCATCACCGTACCCATGGATCCATTGCAGGAAGATTGTTGCCTTTCTTCAGCCTAACGACTAGTTGGCCATCGTATACTTCACGGAGAAACACACTGTAATATCCACCGCACCATTCAGAGCATTTAGGGTGACGACAGCTTTCAGAATTGCATTGCTCTAGTTGGTCAGAACCACAAATACTTGCAGTGCAATTCACAAACATGATGATTGGATTCGGTCTCTGTGGGGGGAGGATACGGCCACAACTTACTCGGATAGGAACACCGTCTGACACTCGGCCGTGTCCGTCTCGCGCCAGCCCGCGTCTGCCTGCCAAACAAGACGAACAGAACGCTTGCCTCCATCAGATCACCGGAACACACACAGGATTAATGCAGTTGAAGGACGATGAATAGAAAAAGGAACAAGGGGCTCACGGGTGGGGTGCTGTAGGCTTCGAACGCGAAGCCGGCGAGCACGACGGCGAGGTTGAGGTCGAACTGCGGGTGCGGCTGCTCCTCGTCCCCGACCGACCCGTCGTCCGCGGGGGTCTCCGGGCCGGGCTTCACGGCGGAGGGCTGGCCGCCCGCGCACCTCGCCCTCAGCCCCGCCGACCTCCGGCGCCTCCCCCTCCTCGCGCTCCAGCACCTCACGGCACGGTGGCTCGCCGGCGACGAGCGCCCGGAGACGGACGCGATGGGGCACACGCTCGTGGGGGCCGCGGAAGCCATGGGATGGGAGAAGCTTCTCCAATCTGCTGGTTTCGCCCGTGGATTCCAGTTGCTTCAGGTTGAAAATGAAAAAGGAAGGCAGGAGGCGCTTCTAGCGGAGTGTGCGCGCGGCCGTTGAGAGTGGTGATAAAGAGGTGGGGAGAAAAGCGCGCCACGTCTGCGCTGCACCGCTCGGTGGCTGCCCCAGGATTTCCCAGCTTGGAACTGCGTCTGCTGTGTGTGTGATCTGTCGTGCTCGCGAAGTCGGCAGGGCGCGATTCTCCTGGCAAAACGAGCAACATATTCTCCCAGCGTGTCTTTGTTAAATCCTACCCCCTCCGTTGACAAAAACATCGTATTTGTGAACGGATGGAGTATTTGTTTTAGCCGGGGAGCAGGTATGGTTCTTATAGATCAGGGCATCATAGTCAGTTCATGTTAGTGCCGGTTTTTCTATGCTGATGTGTTGGAAGGTCTCATACTCGCATCACGATGGAGTAATCTTTCCATAGACGTTGAATCTACTCTAGATTCGCGGCGACACTAGATCCTTTGCTCAGATTGTTGCTTCCCCACCTCCACCACCAAAAAAACAAGCAAATCCGTCTCAGGGGATCGGGAGTGGATAGATGAGGGGGGATGGCTTCGGCGCTGGCAGGCACGGTCGCGGGGCTGGCCGGTTCGATCGCGGCGGCGGCCGTGGCCGGGACATCAATGTTTGGAAGCGCAAGGAGGACGTGGGGGAGTCCTCGACCACCAGGACATCTGGATCCGGCGACACGGGCTTCGCGAGGTGGGATGCCGCTGCGGGAGCCGGCGGATCTGGGCTGCCACGCCCTGATCGCTGGGCCACCAACGTCGACGGCGACGGCGGGGGCAAATCCAAGCAGCAGCGGCCTCAAGGGAAATCCCCTACGCCTGATGCAAGGAGAGATCCGCTCGCCCATGCTGGTAACCCTAACCCTGTTCCTGATGCATGTCAGATCTGCAACAATGTTGGTCACTACACTGCTAGATGCCCTCAGGCCCTTTGTGAGCGATGCAAGAAGAAAGGCCACTTATTTGTTATTTGCTCTGATTTAATTCCGTGGGAATGCATACCTGCTATGTGTGGTTTCCAATCAAAGGGGCAGGGTTTTTGTTATTTTCCTGATTACAGTGTGGAGAGACAGCCACAGAGAGAGAATACCAATGTGCTCATTACCATTGTAGAAGGGGTTATCTCTAAGCAAGATTTGCAAGATGATATGGGGGTGTATATTGGGCAGGGGTGGAGATGCTCTGCTCACCTTATAGCCCCTAATAAGTATGTTATGAGATTTCCTAACACGAGGGAGGTGGAGCGAGCTTTGTTTGTAGAATACATCAAGAAACACAAAACTGTGGTCAGGATTACCCCATGGTCAGATGACATGGACTGTGAGGGTATCCTTGAGATAGCCTGGGTCAGGATTAGCAAAATTCCTCTTAACAAAAGATGTGATAAGAATGTGGCCTTTGCTGGGGGTCTTGTTGGGGTGACCTTGGAGATTGACATGTCAACCCTTAAACGCCCTTCTTCAGTTCGTGCTAAAATTGGGTGCCGTAGTGTAGATGATCTGCCTACTTCTGCAGAAGGTTGCATGGGGGACGCTTTTCCAATATGAGATAGAAGAGGTGTTGGTAAGAAATCCGGTGCGGGTTGAAGATACGATGCCTATTGAGAAGGGGCATGGAAATGCCTCGACCTCCACCCTGAAAAGAAAGAGACAGGAGGATGCTGCTGAAACATCCAAGAGTACTCAAGCTCCTGTTGAGCCTGGTACATCTACCTTTAGGGGGGGGATGGCATGTCGCCTGCTGCCCCTTGAGAAAGAGAAAACACAAGAGGATGAAGATGACAAAACTCTGTTTATTGATAAACTGGCCAATGAAAATCCTATGCAAGAAGCTTTTAGCCTGACACCAGAGAACAAAAAAAGTAGTGCCCAGGAGGGAGGTCCTGATGATGGCACAAGAATGCATACGGTGCAGGTGAATACCAGTCCTTTGATTGAGAAAAAATGCACATATGCAGATATTGTAACTGGTGTATCGCAGGTCTCTGAAGTGACTGGAGAGGTGGACCCAAAGCTGAAGGTATCAGACGACTACCTGGTACATCTACCATCCCCTGATTGTGATGATGAGATCATCCCCACCCCTCCACTGATTCAGGAGGTTAACCTGAGATTCAATCTTCGCTGTGCTCAGGGGGGACAGGGGGTATGATGGCAAGGGCTATGGATGTGGCCAAAAAGAAAAATCTGGAAGGTAACTCCACAAACCCTAGAAAAAACTCCTTTACTGCTTTGGGGGATGCTGAATTAATGTGTAGAGATAATAAGATGGGGGCTATCATTCCAGACGACATTTTACATGCATAAATATTCGGCATGAGTTAGCTGAGGTTAGGGAGAATTTGTTGAACAAGCAAACGGAGATTGATAGGGAAAATGAAAAAGAAGATGATATGATAGTCACGAATGGGTGGAAAAAAAGCCCCGCTTAGTCTGTCATGGCTGGAGCAAGAGGAATACTGTAGTGAAGATTTCTGCTCATCTAGACTTGGTAGTAAAAAGAAAAAACGCAGGTCCGCTGTCAAGCTTTCTAGGCCTGTGACTAGAAGCCAAAATAAAAAGATAGCGGACACTAACCCCATTGGTAACTCTGCCCTGGCTCCTGGCAGGGTTACCAGGTCGAAAAAACAATCAAACCGTTCCAAATGAGAGGTCTCATTTGGAACTACAGAGGGGTGGGCAAGAGAGGAATGGCTACCTGCCTCTCTGATTTAATAAGTGACCATTCCCTTGATTTCCTGGGTCTCCAGGAAACCATGAAGAAAAACGTTTCCTCTAAGTGTATGAGGAAACTTGATCCTTTTAACACCTTTGAGTGGGTCTGGATCCCTTCATGTGGTAAGTCAGGTGGTATCATTGTGGGAGCTAGAAAAGACAGCTTGGATATTAGGTCATACAAGAAAGGGAAGTACATGATCTAGTTGGATCTTTGTGATAGGAAGAAAAAAACTGACTGGAGCCTCCTGGTAGTGTATGGTCCATCCCATGAAGATATGAACGAGGGGTTGCTGCTAGAATTGGAGTGTTTCTGTTCTAATATGGACCAACCTTATATTGTTGGAGGAGATTTCAACATTATGAGGAATAGTGGGGATAAAAATAAAAAGCTACATGGCCATAAATCTATGGACTTGTTTAACTCTATCATTGATTCCCTTGGCCTTAGGGAGATCTTCTGCAGTGGGGGTAAATATACCTGGACAAACAACCAGACCCATCCCACACTAGAGAAACTTGACAGGATTTTGATGTCCAGTGACTGGGAAGATTTGTTTCCTTTGGTTACTGTTAGGAAGTTGGTTAGAGAACTGTCTGACCATAACCCCCCTGCTTATTTCCTCTGGAGACATGGGTAAAGAGCCACCTAAATCCAGGGAGTTCAGGTTTGATTTGGCCTGGCTTAAGAATGAGGAATTCCTGCCCCTGGTAGAGAAAATTTGGACCAAAGCTGTTAAAGCTGAGGATCCTATTGATATTCTAAATAACAAGTTGAAAAGGTTCAAAACCTTCTTCAAAGGATGGAGGCCGCACAAGTATGGCCATGATAAAAAAAGAAAAGAGGAACTCAGGGTGGAACTTTCCACGCTTGAGGAGCTCGAGGAAGAAGGTCCGCTAACTCCTGAAATGTATAATAGGAAAGTGGATATTAACTTTGAGTTGCGTGAAATTCTGGTCAATGAAGAGATATTCTGGCTCCAACAATCCCATGAGCGATGGCTGCTCAAAGGGGATTTGAATACAAATTATTTTCATAAGATTGCGAACGGGCGCAAGAGGAAAAACACCATCCACTCTCTTAAAAGTGGTGATGTGGAGATAGAGGGCACAGATGACTTAATTTCACATGCTACAGAATTCTATAAGAACCCGTTCGGCCCAGCCCAGGCAACCTATTTCATATGGATCCTGAGTCGTGGGGGGAAGCGGAGAAACTAACTAAAGAGGATAACGATGACCTGACTAGGGTCTTCTCGGAGGAGGAGGTAAAAGATGCTTTGTTTGCGATGGATGCTAATAGAGCACCTGGCCCTGATAACATCCCTGCAGAATTTTACCAACACTGCTGAAGGATATCATGCGTATCTTCGATCAGTTCCATGCCGGGACGCTTGATGTGCAGCTCCTAAACTATGGAGTGATTACCTTGCTTCCCAAAGTTTCTAGCGCTGAAGCATTCAGCAGTTCCGACCCATTTGCCTTCTCAGATGTCCCTACAAACTGATAACCAAAACTATGGACCGGAGAGTGGAAAGATACGCTGGCAAGCTGATCAGTTTGTCGCAAAATGCATTTGTCAAGGGTAGGAACATTATGGACGGGATCATGACTCTTCATTAGCTCCTTAACTACACTTATATCAAGAAGAGAGTGGGGGTTGTGCTTAAGCTCGACTTCGAGAAAGCATATGACAAAGTGAACTGGGAGTTCCTGTTAGACTGTCATAGAATGAGGGGTTTCAATGAAACCTGGTGTTGATGGGTGAAGCAAATTCTGTACAATGGTATAGTTAGCATAAAGTTAAACAATGTAGTGGGGCCGTATTTCCAAAGCGCAAAAGGAGTGCGCCAAGGGGATCCTCACTCACCTTTCCTTTTTAACTTGGCTGCGGATTGTCTTTCTAAGATGATCAATAAGGCTCAGCCAAATGGTCTACTGACTGGGCTTGCATCTGATCTTATACCAAACGGGGTAGCTGTCTTGCAATACGTGGACGATACGATCATTTGCCTTGAGCATGATGTGGAAAAAGCCATGAACCTGAAAATCCTTTTATATATTTTTGAGCTGATGTCTGGTCATAAAGTGAATTTCCAAAAAAGAGAGGTTTTGACGATTGGGGGGGGGGGATGCTGATATCGATAGTAAATATGCTGAGATATTCAATTGTGAGATTGGACACTTCCCAATCAAATACCTCGGTATGCCTGTGAGCTTTTCTGCATTAAAGGATTCGGTGTGGGAGTTCATTATTGAGAAGTACTTGAAAAAATTTGGGACCTGGATTGGTAATGCTGCATCCATTGGAGGCAGACTTACACTGCTCACCTCGGTGTTGTCTCAACTTTCTCTCTATCATATGTCTATGTGGCTTATGAGTAAAACCTTTGTAGAAAAGTTGGACAAACACCGTAGGAAATTCTTCTGGCAAGGTTGCAATAAGAAGAATAGATACTATTTGGTTAAGTGGAGGAGAGTCTGTAGATCTAAAGATAAAGGAGGATTGGGGGTAAAAGACCTCAGAAAGCAGAATATTAGTCTCATGGTGAAGTGGTGGTGGAAGCTAGAAACTCAAACTGGGGTTTGGCAAGATCTGGTGAGAGCGAGATATCTATCTAACAAGTCGGTGTCGACTGTGACACCTAGGCAATCTGATTCCCCATGTTGGAAAGCTCTTCCGAAGATCAGAGAGCTATACATGGTGGGGAGGAGAATCAAGCTGGGACGTGGTGACTTAACCAGGGTGTGGAAAGATTCAATCAATGGGCTTCCACCACTGAATTTGAAGTTCCCACAGCTGTTTGAGATCTGTACAGATCAAGACTGTGTGGTGGAAAAAGTTGGTAAGGTAAATGCCTCGACCTTCTTTCGACGTCGCCTATGCCCTAACCTGAGTAGTCAATGGGATGATATGCGTAGACATATTATGGGGCTAAAAACTACAGCTGAGAAAGATGTGGTGTATTGGGGTTTAAGTAAGAATGCATGTTACTCTACTAAGTCGATGTACAAGTGGCTGGAAAAGCCTCTCTATGGGTGCAATTATAGGTGGATCTGGGAGGCGAAATTACCTCTCAAGATCCAGATATTCTTATGGCAAATGGCGCAAGATGCAGTCCTTACGAGGGCTGTGATGCAGAGGAAAAAATGGCCCGGAAATCCGGTATGCTCCTTCTGTAACAATGCGGAAACAGTGTCCCATCTATTTTTTTCTTGCCCTGTGGCAAGAGTGGCCTGCAGGGCAATTGGAGTAGTCCTGGGGACTGAACTCTGCCCAAACAATGCCTGACAATTTTATGTATGGTACAATATGTTCCTACCTAATGGTGCCAGATTTTATAATGTCGGGTTGGCTGCTGTAACCTGGGCTATTTGGTTGGCTCGGAACAAAGCTACTTTTGAGAAAAAATTGATCAAATCTCCTTTTGAGGTTGTGTTCTCGGCGTGTTCTTTTCTTCTATATTGGGCAGGTCTGCAGCCGGAGGAAGAAGCAATGAGGCTGAGGCAGGGGACTGAGATGATCAGATCAAGCACGACCAGGCTGATGGAGATGTGCGAGAAGGGCAGGCAGACGTCAGAAGATGCGGGAGAGGTGCTCCCTTGGTGATCGTGATCAAAGCTACAACGTGCTTTTGGCGACTCCTTGATGGATGGGTGTGTCGTGCCTCGGTCAAGTCTTCACCATGTTGTGTCTTCAGGGTGTGATCTGTGTGGAGAAATTTGTTTTGTGGGTCTCACTCTTGTGTTCCTCTCCCTGGTTATCTGGCCTGTAATAGGATAGACTTGAACTTAGTAGGTGCTGTCAGGTTTTCGCCCCATGGTGCTCGTTTCGATGGCGGGCGAGCACAGTGGGTTTTCTGGCAGTGCGTTGAACTCGCTACC
The DNA here is from genome assembly GCF_018294505.1 of Triticum aestivum. Classification (NCBI taxonomy): domain Eukaryota; kingdom Viridiplantae; phylum Streptophyta; class Magnoliopsida; order Poales; family Poaceae; genus Triticum; species Triticum aestivum. The sequence goes on along the minus strand of NC_057798.1, from coordinate 554,929,686 downwards.
TTCTTTCCCTCTCCCTGGTTGTATTCTGATACTGCTGTATTTCCGTTGCTTGCTAATGGAAAGGGGTACGCCCGGTTCAAAAAAAATAGACGTTGAATCTGATTGTCTTCGAGCAGCTAAGATGGTGCAAATCTGGGAAACTAATACGTCCAAATACCTTTTTGATCAATGAGATCAAGGATTATTTGGATGAACACATACTTCTTGTATTACTCATATACTCTCTTCGTTTCTAAATATTTATCTTTTTAGAGATTTCAAATGGACTACCACATACGGATGTATATAGACATATTTTAGAATGTAGATTCACTCATTTTGCTCCGTATATAGTCATTTGTTGAAATCTCTAGAAAGACAAATATTTAGGAACGGATGGAGTATGACTTTGTTAGATCAGCGGCGATCGTCGGATCAGCCGGGATCCGGGCTTCCTAAATTGAACGTTTGATTTTTTTTCTGGGTTCGGGTGGGCCGACAGCTGTGATGCCAGTAGTGGGCCTCAAAGGTTATATGGCCCATTATGAAGCCCAGACCGTCGGCCCAGCGGCCACGTCCCTGGCATCATTGCATGAGGTGGCCTTAGATCGGGAGCCTGAACATGCACGTCATCTGTATTGTGCTAGAGCTCGCCCTCATGTTGTTGCGCCTGGGTTTCCTTCGCTCGGGAAGGGCCGCGCCGCGAGGATCGTGACTGCTACCATGGCCGGCTGGGGATCGGGCCCGCCCCCTCCTGCCAGAGCGGCGGCGCCGCCGCCTAGGGGAGCCTCGCCGCCCCAAGGAGCGTCGCCGCATGGCAGGGCAGTTGGCCCGCCAAGGCATCAGGCGTCACTGCGAGTGTGATTTGGGAAAATGAATGGCTACCGCACCTTAGGTGCTGCCGCTGTATTGCACTTGCTTATATAGGTACATGTACAGAGAGCGCATGAGAGCGCGGGCGACGTGCATGGAGATCGTGTGATCATGCATGACGTGCGAGAGAGAGTGGGAGAGAGTGGGCTAACTACAGACTACTAACACCCCGCCGCAGTTGGAGCGTCCGGTGGACGGACGCATAAACTGGACCGGAATTCTTCGAACGCCGCCGTAGGTAACCCCTTGGTGAGCACGTCTGCGAACTGCTGGGTCGTAGGGACATGCAACACGCGCAGCTGCCCGAGAGCCACCTTCTCACGGACGAAATGTATGTCGAGCTCGATGTGTTTCGTCCGGCGATGATGGACGGGATTGGCCGCCATGTACACAGAGGAGATGTTGTCGCAGAAGACCACGGTGGCGCGAGGGAGTGTGATGGAGAGCTCGCCGAGGAGTTGTCGAAGCCAGCAGCTTTCAGCAACCGCATTGGCGACTGCGCGGTACTCAGCCTCCGCGCTGGACCGGGACACCGTGACCTGTCGTTTGGACGACCAGGAGATGAGAGAATCGCCGAGGAAGACGGCGTAGCCGGACGTCGAACGGCGCGTGTCGGGGCAGCCCGCCCAGTCCGCGTCGGAGTAGGCGACGAGGTCCAGCGTGGGTGAGCGGCGTAGATGGAGACCATGTGTCGAGGTGCCGCGGAGGTATCGCAGGACACGCTTGGCCAGCGCGAGGTGGGATGTGCGCGGGTCGTGCATGACAAGGCAGCACTGCTGGACTGCATAAGCGATGTCGGGGCGTGTCATGGTCATGTACTGGAGCGCGCCGACGATGCTTCTGTACTCGGAGGCGTCAGAGACGGGAGCGCCGTCGTTGGCCGACAGTTTGGAGCGCGAGTCCACAGGCGTCGTCGCCGGCTTGCACGTCTGCATGTTGGCTCGTTCAAGGAGCTCCTCCGCGTACTTGGTCTGAGAGAGGAAGAAGCCGTCCGCGGTGCGAGTGACGGCGATGCCGAGGAAGTAGTGTAGTGGGCCGAGATCTTTCATGGAGAACTCGGCGAACAGGAGCTGTTGGAGGTGGCGAAGTAGTGTGGTCGACGACGCAGCGAGGACGATGTCGTCCACGTACAGCAGGAGGTAGGCGGTCCCGGCGCTGGTGGAGAAGATGAAGAGCGACGGGTCTGCCCGAGAGCTGCGGAAGCCGATGTTGCAGACGAACGTGGCGAACCGCGCGAACCAGGCGCGTGGGGCTTGTTTTAGTCCGTATAGCGACTTGTCGAGGAGGCACACATGATCAGGGTAGTCGGCGTCGATGAAGCTTGCAGGCTGTTGGCAGTACACATGCTCGGTGAGACGGCCGTGGAGGAAGGCATTGTTCACGTCCATCTGGTGGACAGGCCACTGGCGCCAGGCGGCGATCGTGAGGACGACCCGGATCGTGGCGGCCTTGACAACGGGCGAGAAGGTTTCGTCGAAGTCCACGCCGGGACGTTGAGAGAAACCTCGAAGCACCCAGCGGGCCTTGTAGCGCTCCAGGCTGCCGGCGGAGTTGAGTTTGTGGCGGAACAACCATTTGCCGGTGACGATGTTGGCGTTCCGAGGGCGCGGCACGAGTGTCCACGTCCGGTTCTCCATGAGCGCCCTGTATTCCACCTGCACTGCAGCAAGCCAACATGGATCCCGCAAAGCCGTACGCACACTTTTTGGGATGGGTGAGATTGGCGTGGTAGTGGAGACGGAGAGGTTCTGCTCATATTTAGGGTTTGGGAAGAACTTGCCAGCTTGGCCGCGTGTGCGCATGGGGTGGGTGGGGGCGGGTGGTGGAGGACGTCGTGGAGGGGAGGCAACAACCTGGTGTGCGGGGCTCGCTTGCTGGGGGGCGAGACGATCGTGGGGGAGCTGATCTCGCCGGTAGGCGACGGTGCAGACCTCACAGGAGAGGAATCGGTGGTCACAGCAGTGTTTTGGGTGGAAGGGGAGGCGGGAGGCATTTGGTCTGCCATGGCAGCTGGTGTAGATGTGGTGATACGAGGAGTTGGGTGGAGGTGTGGCTGTGGGGGAATGGGTGGTAGGTCGTCAGCGAGATCGTCAACGGGAGGTGTGGCCTGTTTGTCGTTGCGAAAGGGGAAGGTTTGCTCGTCAAAGATGACATGCCGTGAGATAATGACATGGCCCGTGGTGCGGTTTAAATAACGGTATCCTTTGTGGTCAGTAGAATACCCGAGAAAAACACACTGCGCAGACCTGGGCGCTAGTTTGTGAGGGGCTGTTGCGGCGAGGTTGGGAAAGCATGAGCAGCCGAAGACGCGCAACGCTGCATAGCTAGGGTGCACGCCGTGGAGTAGGAGGAAGGGGGTCTGATCGTGGCGAGGACGACAGGGCCTGCGGTTCAGCAGAAAGGTAGCTGTTTGGATAGCCTCAACCCAATACGGAAGAGGCATATGGGCATGGATGAGAAGTGAGCGCGAGATGTCGTTCAGTGTGCGGAGCACACGTTCGGCGCGCCCGTTCTGGGGTGAAGTGTAGGGGCAGGACATGCGCAAGGTGATGCCGAGGGACGCGAAGAACTGCCTCGAGGCATTGTTGTCAAATTCTCTACCGTTGTCAGATTGGATAGTTAGGATGGGGAGGTGAAAGTGATTCTGCACAAAGGCAGAGAACGTGCGCAGTGTAGGCAAAACCTCGGATTTCTGACGTAGTGGGAATGTCCAAGTAAAATGGCTCTAATCATCAAGCAACACAAGGTAGTACTGATAACCTGAAATGCTAGCGAGCGGAGATGTCCATACATCACAGTGAACAAGCTGAAATGGAAAGTACGATACATGTTCGGATGAGCTAAAGGGTAGACGAACACTTTTTCCTAACTGACACGACGAACAAAAACTGGAAGATGCGCTGGTGTGGGCGAGCGAGGACGACCGGAGCATGCATTCCAGAGCTTCATCGCCGAGGTGACCAAGGCGTTGATGCCACAGGTCGCGAGAGGCCGCAGCGGTGAGGGCATGATGAGTGCGTGTGGGGGGCGACGGAGACAGCGGGAAGAGCTCGTCGTCGCCGGAGTTACATCGGAGGATCACCCTCCTCGTTCTTCGATCCTTGACAGAAAAGCCAAAGTCATCAAACTCCACATTTACAGGGTTATCACGTGCAAGCTTTTTGACGGAAATGAGGTTTTTGATGAGGTGCGGGGAGACGAGTACGTTGTTGAGGGAGAGAGATGATGTGGTGGTCGGAATGCTGGTGTGGCCAGTGTGTGTGGCAGGGAGCGAGGAGCCATCGCCTACTACAATGTTAGTGAAATGACAGGGGCATGAGGAGGAGAGCATACCGGAAGAGGACGGCATGTGCAAGGTGGCACCACTGTCGAGGTACCAGGTGGAGCTCGGCGTCGTGGGCTGCTGCTGCTGCTGCAGGGTCATGGCGTTGAGAGCGTGCACAAGCGCGCTCTGGTCCCACGCCGGCGTGTTGGAGCTGGGGCCGCCAACGGGAGGTGCCTCGTAGAGAGGATGGGGCGGCACGACGCCGGGCTGCCAGACAGTGGGCGGCCCGTAGGGGTACGGGGGAGGTGCGCCAGCGTGGTGAGTGGCCACCCCGGCGAATGGTGATGGCGCGCCGGGGCGTGGGCCGAGGATGCCGGCGCCGGGGGCATGTGGGCGCCACGGCATAGGCCATGCATGCACCATGCCCGTCCACGGGGCCGGCGCAGGAGCGGGTGGACGGGGCGCGGCCACCCGCCGGTGTGCGACGAGCTCCCCCCGCCGTTGTGCCAGGTCTGTCCGCCACCACCACCAGAAGCCTTGCCCTTGCCCTTGTTGCGCCCGCCCCCGCGGGAGTTGCGGTCACCGCCGCCGTTGTTGGAGTTGGCAGGCGTGCGGCTGACGTGGAGTGCTGTTTCGGTGGAGCGCTCGTCGGATTGCCGGCTCTCCTCGATCAAGAGAAAAGCGCGACAACGGAGGAACGAGGGAAATGGAGTCTGCATGGTGAGGATGGGCACAACATAGAGATAGCGTGGATGAAGACCATGGAGCATGTTCAGAACCTGATCGCGGTCGCCGACCGGTGCGCCGAGGTCGGCAAGGCGATCGGCACACTCCTTGAGCCGGGCGAAGTAGGCGATGATCGAGGAAGAGCCCTGCTCGATCCGGCGAAACTCTGTGGAGAGAAGCACCTGCTGGTGCTCGCGATTCTCTAGGAATAGCGAGCAGATGGACGCCCAGACGTCAGCGGCGGTGGCGCCGCGCTGATGGATGAGGCCGAAGATCTCCGCGTTGACGCGGTTGTAGAGCCAACTGACGACGTGCACATCATCTTGGAGCCAGACGGGATCAGCTGGGCCAGGTGGTCCGGCAAGGTGGTCGGTGACGGCGTACTTCTGAAACATCACCTCAAACAGAGTGCGCCACTGGGAGAAGTTTGGTGGGTTGAGGGAGAGAACCAGGGGCACATGCTGGTTGATGAAAACGCCGGAGAGAGGTGAGAAAGTGGGAGCCGCCGAGGACGAGGCGCTGAAGTCCGGGAGGAGGAGAGGACCGGTGCGAGCGAAGGCGGAGGGCGTGAGTAGCGACTGCGTCTGCTGAGGGCGGGCCGGCGTCGCCAGTGAGCCAGTGCCGGGGCTGCCAGGGTTGGGAGGTGGAGGGGGTGGAGGGGGTGGGGTGGAGGGGGTTGAGGTGCAGCCATGGCGAGGTGGGGAGAGGGAGGAGTGCAGCGGAAGGGAGGGTCACAAACGGGGAAGGTAACCGGCGTCTGATACCATGTGATTTGGGAAAATGAATGGCTATCGCACCTTAGGTGCTGCCGCTGTATTGCACTTGCTTATATAGGTACATGTACAGAGAGCGCATGAGAGCGCGGGCGACGTGCATGGAGATCGTGTGATCATGCATGACGTGCGAGAGAGAGTGGGAGAGAGTGGGCTAACTACAGACTACTAACAGCGAGGTGGACGGGAGCCTGCCGTGGGGGCTCCTGCTCAGGGGGGCGGTCATGGTCATGATGGTGACCTCGGTAGAGATAGATCATGGCGTGTATGATGGCAGCCGGACCCACCCCCTCCCGCGGTCAGTGAGGGGATGACAGATATGATCCCTACGAAGAAGGCCATCACCGTGGATCATCGTCTTCTGGTGGCGGCCGCGGATATACATGGTATGATGGCGGAGGGGACAACCGTGGTTTCCAAGGTCTGCCAGGCAACTTCGTGGAGGGGGCATCCTGACCTAATTATCGCTATCAAGGGCAGCTACCATGGATTTCGAGGGGTCGAGGAGGGGGTAGACGTCCTCCTCCGCCTCCATCGCCGGCGAAAACATCCAAAGACGCGCCTCCCATGGTGCCTGAGACGGCTGTTGAGCCGGTTGCCGCGGCCTCTTCGCTGGCTTTGTCTGGGGCTGCCTTGGACACTGTGTGCCTTGGCGACTATGAAGGTTCCCATCACCAAGCAAGCTGTGGCCAAGCCTCATGATTCTTCTTCAGACAAAGGGTCCGATAAGTCAGAAGGTGAAAGAATTCGAAATGGGCGCGCAAAAAAGAGAAGCTGACTTGTTACCGGCGCGGTGAGCTGGGACATTTTGTGGCAGAGTGCACTAAGGAGTTTTGTGACATTTGTCTTAAGATGAAACATATTTCTGGAGAGTGCCCACTCCTTCTAGGACCTAAGCCAGTCGTTATGATTTATGGGGTTTGGTGTCAGGAGTTGATGTTCTTTGAGTCACCTGATGTAGCCCTGATAGCTCATCCGGTGGATAGTTCTTTTCCTGGTATTGTGAAGGTGACGAATGGTTTCATGACCGAGGCACAAATTATACATCATCTTCGCAAGCTTGCACCAGGCAATTTCCAGTGGAATCTTGTGAGACTTGAGGAACAGACTTTTGGTTTTCCGTCAAGGGAGGATCAAGTCCGTATTCTTAAGTTTGGCATGTGTAGAGTGCCTAGTACTAATTGCATTCTAGAATTTGATGCTTGGAAGCCGAAGGAGCCGCAGGGTACGCCATTGACTCGGATTTGGGTCCTCTTTTATGGATAGCCGTCTAAGCTGCTTAATAATTTTCTGGTGACCTGGAGTTTGGGGTCTCTCATTTGGAAGACCGAACAGGTTGATATGCCTTTCACCCGCGCAAATGCGTGGCAAGGTTGCTTGTCGGTGTGGTGAACATCGAGTTCGTCCCAGATGTGGTGAAATGACTGATGCAGGTGTCACGTATGACCTTGACGTGGAGTTTGAGGATACACAACTATTTCAGGAGGTGGATGGAAATGTAGATATGGATACAACAGAGGGTGGTGGTCCATCTGGGGGTCAAGACAAAGGCGCAAACCATAGTTCAAGTGAGGTGGCCAAGGGGCCTGCTGCGCAGCCAGGTAAGACAGACGAGTCTGCCAAGGGGTCTGCACAAACACCGACATCGATGAACATGTTGCGCTTTGGGTCGTTTGCTGCATCTTCTACCCCTAGCCGCTTATGGAGCCACAAGGTCGAGTTGGACAATTCGTCTGAGCATGTGTTGCCGCTGGTTCCGACAGAGGATTGCCTAACTATGACGGTTGGTGCCCCAAGACAGGAGATGCTTGAGCCCGTGTCGCGTTGACGGTGACCGCTACGACAGAGACGGATGACGCCCCGAGGCAGGAGGTTTTGGTGTCGTCCACCGAGCCAGCTGAGGGCCCGAGACTAGTGGTCTCCCAGACGCCGGTTGGGTCTGCCCGGCGCATTGCCGGTGTTCAGGGGAAGGGGAGTTCCGGGAAGGCGGCCCATGATTCACGTTCTCCTGTTCTTCACCGTTCGGAGCCTAGGCAGGCTCCGTCTTCACCGACACCAGCTGACAGCTGCTGGGTTGAGCCGACGGAGGCGAGGACGGATGTGGCTGCAAGAGGTGTCCTGTCGTCCTCGTGTCACACACCAGTACTTGTCGGGCCGGACGGGTGCCTGGCGAGGGACCTGTCACCAAGGGATATGACTACAGACGAGGTGATTGCGTTCGGTGGGATTATGAACCCGGTGTCTGCTAATAGGTGTGTCAGTAACCAGATTCAGGCCCAACCAGATGCTGACGACCTGCAGTTAGGGCGTGTTATGAGGGCAGCCAAGCTTCGTGACATCGAGGCGACTACATGTATGTCAGTTAATAAGAGTTGTTACATTCTGAATTTTTCTGAACATGAGATCATTAGTAATGCATCCAACTTAGGAATACCCCTTGGGTCCAATGGGAAAGAAATTGCTAAATCTGTTAATGATTTATTAGACTTAGATGTTGAGAGAGCGTTTGAGATTATTCAAAATATCGCGGCTATGAGACCTATGAATGAAGCCGATATTAACAATTTGGGACTTTCAGCTCTAGAGAGCTTTTGTGATGATCTAATGAACACTTCAGAGGCCGAAGTTGAGTTAGAAGGAACATAGTCTGAGAGACATGTATACCATATTACGCTAGAATCCAATGCACAGACTGCCACCGGTTGCATGGACGCGGAGGAAGTGGCGGATAAACCCAAACGTTCCCTGAAGAGGAAAGTTTATCCAACATCGGTAGTTCGTAGAAGTGTGAGAGTCAAACTTAAGAAAACATTCATGATGACTAATGAAAGGAATTTTTTGGAATAGCAAAGGTCTAGCATACTTGGGTTAAATAAGGTTCCTTGCAGAAGCGTCAATTGATCATAAACTTGACTTTAGTGCCCTACTCGGAACATGTAGAGATAATTCACCTCGCAATTCCTAGGAACTTTGACCGGTGGAATTGATTTTTACTGGCACTGCCTGCCTCCTAGAGGACGATTCGGTGGGGTCTTATTGGGGGTTAAGTGCGAAACGTTAGAGGTGATTAATGTGGTTCGAGGTGATTTCATGGTCAAGTTTCGTGTGAGGTCAAAACTGGATGGATTCGGTGGGCTCTAGTGGCTATGTATGGCGCAGCCCAACCTGAACTTAAACCTGACTTCCTGGCTGATCTGGTTAGGATCTGCGGGGATGAAAGGTTGTCGATCTTAGTTGGAGGGGATTTTAACATTACTCGAAGGAGAGAAGAAAAAAATAATAACAGTTTTGATGGACGATGGTCTTTCATGTTCAATGCAATTACTGAGAGTCTCAATCTGAGGGAGACTGACCTCACGGGTATACAATACACATGGGCGAATTCGTTACCTACTCCAACCTATGAGAAGTTGGACAGAGTGCTTGCTAGTGTGGAATGGGAACAAAAATACCCACTTGTATCGGTGCATGCGATGCAACGGGCAATCTCAGACCACACACCCTTGTTGGTTGACTTGGGAAAAGCGACTCATATTGATAACAAGAATACTTTCTCTCTTGAATTAAGCTGGTTTGAAAAAGAGAATTTCTTAGACATCGTCACAAGAGAATGGGCCAAGCCTGTTGGTGGGCATTCCAACGTAGAACGATGGCAAAACAAGATTATAAATTTCTGACAATTTTTAAGGGGTTGGGCAAGAAACGAAAGTGGGATTTATAAACAAGAAAAGGAAAGACTTATGCAATTGATCGAAGTATTAGACCTGAAAGCGGAATCAAACCTGCTTGATGCGACCGAGCAGGCCACAAAGTCCGAGGCCGAGTAGAAACTTCACGTTCTATTTAGAGAAGAAGAAATGAAATGGGCCTTGCATGCTAAGGTTCTGAAAGTTGTCCATGGGGATGACAATACTCAATTTTTCCACATGATTGCAAATGGCAAACATAGGAAAAAGAAAATAATCCAGCTCGAGCAGGACAAAGGGACGGTGGTTGGACATGAGAACCTCAAGTTATACATTTCGAATTACTATAAACAACTCTTTGGGCCTCCTGTGGAAAATGATGTGTCCCTGGATGAGCTAGTACTTGGGGATATTCCTTAGCTTCGGTCAGATGAAAATGAGATTTTATCTGCACCATTTACTAACAAAGAGGTTTTCAACGCAATATCTCAAATGAAGCCGAATAAGGCGCCGGGAGCAGATGGGTACCCTGCCGCATTTTTAAGAAATGTTGGCATATCATAAAGGATGATCTTATGACCATGTTCCATGACTTCTTCAATGGCCACCTGCAACTCTTCCATCTTAACTTTGGTACGATAATGTTGTTGCCAAAGAAAGACGAAGCAGTTCGAATTGAGCAGTTTAGGCCAATATGTCTTTTGAATGCGAGTTTCAAAATATTCACGAAAGTTGGCACAAATAGATTGACACGGATCGCCCATTCGGTGGTGCAATCTAGTCAGACTGCTTTTATGCCTGGGAGACATATCCTCGAAGGGGTTGTTGCCTTACAGGAAACTCTACACGCAATCCATTCGAAGAAACTAGATGGGGTGATATTCAAGGTGGATTTTGAGAAGGCATACAATAAGGTCAAGTGGTCATTCTTATAGCAGGCCATGCGCATGAGGGCTTCAATCCTAGAGGAATCAGGTGGATTCCTTTATCCAAAAGGGTAGTGTTGGAATTAAGGTGAATGATGACATCGGTCATTATTTCCAGACTCATAAGGGCTTAAGAAAAGGAGATCCCATGTCTTCCATCTTATTCAACATTGTGGCTGATATGTTGGCCGTGCTTATTGGTCGGGCCAAGGAGAGCGGCCAAGTAGGTGGACTCGTCCCTCATCTAGTCGATTGGGGGGAGGGGGGGTTATATCCTACAATTTGCCGACTACACTATCATCTTCATGGAACATGAACTTACAAAGGCTAGGAATATGAAACTAGTGTTGTGTCTCTTTGAACAGTTGTCGGGGCTAAAGATCAACTTTCACAAAAGCGAATAGTTTTGCTTTGGTAGGGACAAAGAGGAGCAAGATCTATATCGACAATTGTTCGGTTGTGAATTGGGATCCCTACATTTCAGTTATCTTGGAAATTTGATTCACCATCGTAAGCTAACTAATAAAAAATATAAATGCATCAAAGATCGATTTGAAAAATAAAGCTACTGGACGGGTAAGCTTATGTCCTATGGAGGTGGGCTGGTGCTGATAAATTTAGTACTAACTAGTATGCTGGTGTTCTTTTTATCTTTCTTTGAAGTACCAAAAGGGGTACGGAAGAGATTAGATTTCCATCGATCTCATTTTTTCTGACAATCAGATGAAGTTAAGGCAAAATACTGCTTGGCAAGATGGGATATTATTTGCCGACCCAAGGAACGGGGGGGGGGGGGGGGGGGTTGGGATTGAGAACCTGGAGATTAAAAATAAATGCTTGCTGAGTAAATGGCTCTATAGATTATTAGTAGAGGTTGATGGTATGTGAGGCAGAGATTTTGCATAACAAATATTTACATTCTAAATCTCTGGCTCAGGTTACCGCAAGACCTAATGATTCGCCATTTTGGAAAGGGCTGAAGAGAACGTAACATACTTTCTTTCATAGAGCAAAATTTGTTGTTGGCAATGGTACGACAACAAGATTTTGGAAAGACTCGTGGTTAGAGGAGACGCCTCTAGCCCTGCAGTATCCCACCTTTTATAATATTGTACAACATAAGGAGGACTACCTAGCTACAATATTACAAGCGATGCCTTAAAACATCCAGTTCAGGAGGTCTTTAGTAGGGGAGCGTTGGAGTTCCTGGCTACACCTTGTGCGGAGGTTGATGGATGTTCAACTCTCCGACCAGTTTGACTCTTTCCACTGGAAGTTAACGGGAAGCAGGGTGTTTTCAGTCAAATCTATGTACTTGGATCTAATTAATTCTGGCCCAATCCCAAGATCAATTCATATTTGGAAAATTAAGGTTCCCTTACGAATTAACTTTTTCATGCAGTTTGTCCACAAGCAAGTGATTCTTACCAAAGATAACCTACTAAAGCGAAGATGGATAGATAGTGCATGTCGTTGTTTTTGTGACCAGGATGAAACAATACAACACCTATTCATAGATTACCCTCTCGCGAAGCTCCTTTGATGCACCATTTATATAGCCTTGAATATTACTCCTCCATCTAGCATTGATTCATTATTTGGGACGTGGCTAACTGGAGCAGAATTAGTCATTGCGGCACACATTCGGATTGAAATATACGCATTACTTTGGGTTATATGAAACTGCAGGAATGCTATGATCTTTAACAAACAAAATACTTTGAATTTCTTGCAGGTTATCTTCAGAGTTACAGCTTGGATCCGTACATGCCCGTTATTCACTCCTACAGACTTCAGAAAGCATTTGGTTACTGGATGCAACCGATGAAAAATGATAACATGGGGTATCTTTGACTGGTTTGAATGGTGATCCAATCATAGGATAGGTGACTAGTCATTTTTTTCTATGTTCATGCCGTTTGTGGCTTTGTGTTTATTCAGTTTTTTATTTCTTTTTGCTCCGTTTGCGAGCTGTATTGGATTTTAGACTATGTATTTTGTCTAGCCATCTTTTCCTATGTTCATGCCGGTTGTGGCTTTATTTTTATTCAGTTTTCATTTCTTTTTGCTCTCTTTGCAAGCTGTACTGAATTTTAGACTGGCCACATGCATCTCTCGCATGTAGAGACCGGAAGTGGCCTCCTTTCCAATATATACGGCCACATGTATTTTGTTGACGTAGTTAGTACAAGGACAGGGGCCTGCACTAACGCCGCCGTTTAAAACCCCTGCCTTGACTCCATAACTGGCAGCCCCTCGTCTAGTCGTCTTCACGATTTTGTGCATTAGCAGCTGCCTATTTTTGCCAAAACTTGGTGTCAAACCATGGAGCTGTGCCTTCGAACGCTCATCTCGGCCGCAATGTTTCTTGTCCCTAGGCACGGGGGCACGGTGCATTGCGGGTTGCAAACGACGACAGGACTCCACGGCCTCTTGGCTGCCGCTCCACCTCTCACCCCTCCCCGCGACGACTGAGGGGCGGCGCCACCATGCGTACCATCTAGAGGCTTAAAGCATCTTCAGTCATTCGGACCCCCAGGGTGTCGAAAAAGAGCGTCCTGGGGGTGCGCCGGCGATAAAATACTGGGGGCGGTTCGGCACCCAGCCGTTGCCCCTAGTAGCCGAATTCAAGCCAGCTTGCGGCCCAAATATGTCCAAAAACGGTCCGATAACTGTATGAATCGGTCCATATTCGACGCGGTTCGGCATGAATTTTCGTAAGCAAATAAAAATCAATTAGCTCCTCACATACTTCGGCATGTTTTCGGCTTGTTTCATCACATAAATTAAATAGTTCACTATAAATTATATCGTTTAACAAATAAAAACTCAAGTTTCATCTCCATTCTCGGCCTCGCCCTTGAGCCTCCATAGATGCTCCACCAGATCGTGTTGCAGTTCTTGATGCACCTGTGGGTCTCGGATCTCCTGACGCATATTGAGGTAGTCAGTCCAGTTTGCCGGTATCTAATGATTAACTTGGGCAAGAGGACCCTGCAAGTAATATGGTTCAGTGTCAAGCACTGGCTCTTCCTGCTCGCTCTCAATGATCATGTTGTGCAAGATGACACAGCAAGTCATGATCTCCCACATTTGATCTTTCGACCAGGTCTGAGAAGGGTACCAGACAACAGCAAATCGAGATTGGAGCACACCAAATGCCCACTCGACATCCTTCCTGCAAGCCTCCTGAATCTTCGCAAACTAGGCGTTCTTGCCTCCTGGCACAGGGTTTGAGATGGTCTTCACAAATGTCGACCATCTCGGATAGATGCCATCAGCTAGATAGTACCCTTGTTGTACTGCTGCCCATTGACCTCGAAATTCACCAGAGGAGAATGACCTTCAACAAGCTTGGCAAAGACTGGGGAGCACTGCAGGACGTTGATGTCACTGTGAGTTCCTGGCATCCCAAAGAAAGAATACCAAATCCAGAGATCCTGTGTGGCCACTGCCTCAAGCACCACACTGCAACCGCCTTTGGCGCCTTTGTACAATCCCTGCCAAGCAAATGAACAGTTCTTCCATTTCCAATGCATGCAGTCGATGCTTCCAAGCATCCCAGGAAATCCTCTTGCTTCATTCTGTGCTAGGATTCGAGCAGTGTCTTCCGCATTGGGTGTTCGCAAGTACTGCGATCCAAACACTGCCACCACTGCCCTGCAGAACTTGTAGAAACACTCAATGATGGTGGACTCGGCCATGCGCCCATAGTCGTCGAGTGAATCACCGGGAGCTCCGTATGTAAGCATCCTCATAGCTGTCGTGCGCTTCTGGATCGAGGTGAATCCAAGTGTGCCTGTGCAATCCTTCTTGCACTTGAAGTAGCTGTCGAACTCCCGAATGGAATTCACAATCCGGAGGAAAAGCTTTTGGCTCATCCGATAACGGCGCCGAAATGTTTTCTCATCGTGCAATGGAGCGTCAGCGAAGTAGTCCGAGTAGAGCATGCAGTAGCCTTCCAGACAATGTCGGTTCTTTGCTTTCACCCGCCCAAGCGCCGAGCCACCTCGTCGCAGCTTCTCACTGCTCGCGAGCAGGCAGGCGAGGGCGGCAAGCACCATGAGATGCTCCTGCTCCTGGATGTCGACTTCGGCTTCCTCATCCAGCAACGCCGCGAGCGCCTCCTCATCTTCGGAGTCCATCGCCGGGCCGGGCAATTCACCAAACACCTTGTGGGCGAGGTGGGCGCAAGCCCGCCGGCGTATAGGCCCTGCGTGGCCGGAGCGCCGGAAAAGGTGCCGGGGCGGCGGCGAAGAGGCTGCCTCGGCGACGCTCCTTCTTTTTCTAGGCTGGAGACGGTCTACCTATCTGCGGCGGGTGATGGTCGGCGCCGGGATCGGCAGGGTGGCGCAGGGTGGTGGCCGAGCGCGGGGGGCAGGAGGGCGAATCTGGGCGGGTGGATTGACTTTTCGCCTGTCAATGTGGCCCTAGGAACCCTTTTCGCTTGCGCCGGAGCCCCCGAGCGCCCCCCCCCCCCCAGTGCGCCGGGTTCGGCCTGCGAGCGCCGGGCGCAAAAACGGCCCGAGCCGGCGAAATTCAGCGTCCTGGGGGCGCGACTGGGCCATTTTTTTAGCGTCAGCGCAAATAAATCGCCTGGGGAGGCCTTCCTAGGGGGCGCGGCTGGAGATGCTCTTAGAGCATCTCCACTCAGGCCCCCAAGAAGCCCCCTCCCCCCAGGCGCGTTTTTTGGACGCGGACAGGCAAAAAACGCTCCACTCGGGGTTCCAGGAACCTGTTTTGTGCCGGATTTGGCGAAAGTTACGGCCGACACGTCCACCCCAAACCCAGCCCCCTGGGAGGCAGTTGGGAACACCGACATTTCTTTTTCGCATGCAACGGCCCACTTGCCAGCCCCTCTCTCTCCCCTCTCTCATCTCTCCTCTCCTTTTCCTTCCATCACGTCACCACCTACCACACACAGCCGGAGCGGGGCTCGCGCTCGCGCGGCCGGAGCGGAGCATGGCCGGGGAGGGGCTCGCGGAGCGGAGCGGAGCGCGCATGGCCAGGACGGGGACGGGCTCGTCTCCTTCGTCCTTGCAGTGGCCGTCTTCGCAAAGCACACTCCACGGCGCCCTCGCCGGGCGTACAAACAGCAGCTGGAGGGCCAGATGGGGAGCCATGGCAGCGCGACGGCTAGGGGTGGTGCTCGAAGAGTTCATACCGACGCCAGATGGGGAGCCATGGCGGCGCGGCGGCGAGGACGCCCACTCCAGGTCCAGGGGGGCGCCGAGGCCGCCGTTGGGAAGCGCGGCTGGGCGCCATCCCTGGTCTCGCTGCCGCGGGCCGCCTCAGCGGCCGCACGCTGAGTCGCCGACCGCCTCTTCGCCATGCCAGCATCGCCTCGAGCGCCACCACTGGTCCTCCCCCGCCAAAGCCGCCCCTGTCGAGCTCTGCCTCCTGCTCTCCGTTTTGAGCCGCCGGCGGCACACCTCGATCCGTCGCCGTTTTCGCAGCCTCGCCGGAGCCGGCCGGACGCCGCTGCTGCCACCTGCTTCCAAAGCCGCACTGCAGCCTTCGCCAAGTCCGGCCCCAATGGGTTTCGCCCCCAAGCACGGGCTCCGCCTTCTTGAGCATCCCGCACGTTGCCAGCTGAGCAGGGCTTCGCCTCCATCCATGCGCGTCCACGCGCTTCGCCGGTTTGCAAGTCACCGGCAAGCTGCCCCGGCCTCAAGTTGCCTCCGCTGTCGGGCTTCAGAGTTTTTTCTTCAAGTTCAGCAACATCGCCCCTCGCCGTGCGCGGGCGTCGTCTTCTCCATGGTCACCCCACGAGTCACGCCCGCGTCCACGCTCGCCGGGGTCCTCATCGGGCACGCGGGGCACGAGGACGGAGCGGCGGCTGTCGAGCTCAGTGGGCGCGTGCGCAGTGCCTTCGTCAGTTAGATGAGGGGCGACTGAAAAATTTGTTGTTCCCGATGCAAAAAATCCGACGGTGCCTCCCCAGGAGGCCAAAAAATGCCTTCTGGGAGGCACAACGGCTGGAGATGCTCTTAGCTTGACGCACCGGGTGTCCTAGGACTCCTCAAGGCGCGCAGGAAGGCAGGCACCTCGTGGTGCCCTGGGAACGTGCGCAGGTCACCGGCGAAAGACCCTGCAGCGACGCATACAGTGTTGCCATAGACGGCGGCGTCCAACAGGCCCGTCTCGTCAGCGTCCGTATCATACGCCCAGGTACCGCACACGCGGTCAAACTCTCGACAATCGTGATGGCTCGCACCCAGGGAGGAGCTCGCGTGCAGCCAGCCGACAACCGGTGAGCTCCGAGTGACTGCAGCGTGAGCACATGGTGGAGGTGTTTACGGAAAGAGACTTTCAAGAGCAGAGAGATTAACGAAGGATGCAGCAGGGCGTGATATGTTTCTGCCTCTAGGAATTCCTGAATTATTATGTTGTTATTCTGATTTTACCACTACACCAAAAATACTACCCAGTTTTAGCCAAAAATACTACCCAGTTTGAGCTGTGGTATGGATTAATCTAGTATGTTCAATGGATAAAATGGATGGCTCTTATTACATTGATAAGGAAACAGTAACCACACAAATTTCTAACATAGCACGATGCAACCAATACGTGATACACTGTACTTTCCACACACACACACACACACAAGAAAACAATATGACAACTTAAATTCTCAATAATAGAGAACATTGTATCTACTCCCCCATTTCTAAATATAAGCCCTTTTAGATAGTTGAAATACGGACTACATATGAATGTATATAAACATATTTTAAAATATAGATTCATTCATTTTCCTTTGTATGAAGTCCACATTGAAATCTCTAAAAAGTCTTATATTTAGAAGCGGGGAAGTAGTATCTAATGTGTAAGGCACACGCAAGCCAGGTAGCACCAAGAGCGGGTTGTCAACTTCCATTAATTACTTTTCTTTCTCTCACACCAATATAACAACAGAACTTACACTAGTAGAAAAAGGACCTAATATGTTAAACATTAGTACCGGTTGGCATATGAGCCGGCACTAATGCTCCCATTAATGCCGGTTCAAATGACTTGGCGGGAGGTGACCTTTAGTACCGGTTCTTTGGGAATCTTCAGTACCGGTTCGTGCCACGAACCGGTACTAAAGATGCCAGCACCTTTAGTACCGGTTCGTGCCACGAACCGGTACTAAATAGGTTGTGGCAGGCGCTATTTTTAGTCTCACCTCGCTCCCCTAACAAGAATTTGACCACCTTAAGTATGTTACTTCTCAAACCATCACAAGGCTTTGGTCTTCATTGAACTCTATGTGTAGGATCTGTGGCTGCAATAGGAGTCTTCGCCGGTTTTTAAATCGGTGGTAGATTCCTATTGACGATTTAGATTCTATACAAAAAGATCGTTGATGATCAATGTATTTTTTATATGTACTTCTGTGTAGCAGTAGCGCGCGTTTTGGCTGAAAGGCGGTACTGATCAATGTATTTTTTCTGCGTTCAGATGCACAATTTAAAAAAGAAGAAGAAGAGGAGGAGGAGGAGGAGGAGGAGGAGGAGGAAGAAGAAGAAGAAGAGGAGGAGGAGGAGGAGGAGGAGGAGGAGGAAGAAGAAGAAGAAGAAGAAGAAGAAGCAGAAGAAGAAGAAGAAGAAGAAGAAGAAGAAGAAGAGGAGGAGGAGGAAGAAGAAGGAGAAGAAGAAGAGGAGGAAGAAGAAGAGTAGGAGAAGAAGAATAAGAAGAAGAGTAGGAGAAGGAGGAAGAAGAAGAGGAAGAGGAGGAAGAAGAAGAAGAAGAGGAGGAAGAAGAAGGAGAAGAAGAAGAAGAAGAAGAGGAAGAAGATGAAGAAGAAAGAAGAAGAAGAAGAAGAAGAAGAAGAGGAGGATGAGGAGGAGGAGGAGGAGGAGGAAGAAGAAGAAGAAGAAGAAGAAGAAGAAGAAGAAGAAGAAGAAGAAGAAGAAGAGGAAGAGGAGGAGGAAGAAGAAGAAGAAGAAGAGGAGGAAGAAGAAGAGGAGGAGGAGGAAGAAGAAGAAGAAGAAGAAGAAGAAGAAGAAGAAGAAGAAGAAGAAGAAGAAGAAGAAGAAGAAGAAGAAGAAGAAGAAGAAGAAGAGGAAGAAGAGGAGGAAGAAGAGAAGAAGAAGAAGAGGAGGAGGAGGAGGAGGAGGAGGAGGAAGAAGAAGAAGAAGAAGAAGAAGAAAGAAGAAGAAGAAGAAGGAGAAGAAGAAGAAGAAGAAGAAGAAGAAGAAGAAGAAGAAGAAGAAGAGGAAGAAGAAGAAGAAGAAGAAGAAGAAGAAGAAGAGGAGGAGGAGGAGGAAGAAGAAGGAGAAGAAGAAGAAGAAGAAGAAGAAGAAGAAGAAGAAGAAGAAGAAGAAGAAGAAGAAGAAGAAGAAGAAGAAGAAGAAGAAGAAGAAGAAGAAGAAGAAGAAGAGGAGGAGGAGGAGAAGAAGAAGGAGAAGAAGAAGAAGAAGAACAACAACAAGAAGAAGAAGAGTAGGAGAAGGAGGAAGAAGAAGAGGAAGAGGAGGAAGAAGAAGGAGAAGAAGAAGAAGAACAACAACAACAAGAAGAAGAAGAGTAGGAGAAGGAGGAAGAAGAAGAGGAAGAGGAGGAAGAAGAAGGAGAAGAAGAAGAAGAAGAAGAGGAGAAGGAGGAAGAAGAAGAAGAAGAGGAGGAAGAAGAATAAGAAGAGGAGGAAGAAGAAGAAGAAGAAGAAACTACTCAGAAATAAATAGAAGAAAATAAATAATGCAGAAAAGGAAAAAAATTATATAAAGCAAAAATATTCACAAAGAAACTAAATACAACAAAAAAACTACTCAGAAATAAATAGAAGAAAAAAATAAAGCAGAAAAGAAATAACTATATAAACAAATTACTCAAAAATAAATAGAAAAAATAATTACTATTCAGAAATAAATAGAAGAAAAAAATAAAGCAGAAAAGGAATAACTATATAAACAAATTACTCAAAAAAATAGAAGAAAATAAATACTATTCAGAAATAAATAGAAGAAAAAAATAAAGCAGAAAAGGAATAACTATATAAAAAAATTGCTCAAAAATAGATAGAAGAAAATAAATAATACAGAAAAAAAAATTATATAAAGCAAAAAAATTCACGAAGAAACTAAATACAGCAAAAAACACTATTCAGAAATAAATAGAAGAAAAAAATAAAGCAAAAAAGAAATAACTATATAAAAAAATTACTCAAAAATAAATAGAAGAAAATAAATAATGCAGAAAAGAAAAAAAATTATAAAAAACATGTTGGGGCGCTGCCCGATGGGCCTGCCAGACCTTGGGTGTGCAAATACATGCCTAGTAGGGCCAGCAGGCTCACAGGGCAGCACAACCTAATTAGGCCCAGAAGCCTGCTATATAGAGGAGTTCGAAAGGGCAGCCGCAGCTGAGTTTATAAACCAGTGCGGCTGCCCTTCGCTCGGGGAGGTGGGACTAAATGTAGCGCACTGCGGGTGGCAGCGCATGGGCATTAGTACCGGTTGGAGGCTCCAACCGGTACTAAGGTGTTGCCCTTTAGTACTGGTTGGAGCCACCAACCGGTACTAAAGGCCCACGTTTCCCGCCGCTTGGGCTGGCCAAAATTGGCCTTTAGTACCGGTTGGAGCCACCAACCGGTACTAAAGGCCCATCCTATATATACTACACTTACGAAAAATCAGTTATCGTCGCCACTAATTCGTTCCACTTCTCGCGCGCGCGAGTCTCGATCTCGACGACGCCGACGCCGTCGCGTCGCCGTGCCGTCGCCCTCGCGGCCCCCGCCGCCCGTCGTCGTCGTCGCCGCGCGCCCCCGCCGCGCCCGGTCTTGTCGCCGTCCCCGGCCGCTGCCGGCCCGTCTCATCGCCGTCCCCGGCCGCCGCCGCCCGTCTCGTCATCGTCCCCGGCCCCCGCCGTCCATCGTCGCCGCCCCCGCCGCCCGTACGCGCCCGGCCCGCTCCACACACACACACACACTACATACACACACACACATACACACAGACACACTACACACACTACACACACACACACACACACACACACACACTACACGTACACTACACATGCATGTCCGTACGTACACATATACACACACACACTACACACACACACATATATTTTTTTACTTATTTTCTGTTTTCTAATGTTTAGATGAATTAGAACTATCTAGTTTATTTTTAGAATGTTAGAAATGTTATGTTAGATCGATCTAGTTTATTTTTAGTAAATGCTTAGTTGAACTAGTTGAATTAATATATAGAACTACTTTATTTTAGTATATGTTTAGTTTGAACTAGTTGAATTAATATATATAGAACTAGTTTATTTTTAGTAAATGCTTTGTTGAACTAGTTAAATTAATATATAGAACTACTTTATTTTAGTATATGCTTAGTTTGAACTAGTTGAATTAATATAACTAGTTTATTTTTAGTAAATGTTTAGTTGAACTAGTTGAATTAATATATATATATAGAACTAGTTTATTTTTAATAAATGCTTGGTTGAACTAGTTGAATTAATATATAAAACTACTTTATTTTTAGTATATGCTTAGTTTGAACTAGTTGAATTAATATAACTAGTTTATTTTTAGTAAATGTTTAGTTGAACTAGTTGAATTAATATATATATAGAACTAGTTTATTTTTAGTAGATGCTTTGTTGAACTAGTTGAACTAATATATAGAACTAGTTTATTTTTAGTATATGCTTAGTTTGAACTAGTTGAATTAATATAAGTAGTTTATTTTTAGTAAATGTTTAGTTGAACTAGTTGAATTAATATAACTAGTTTATTTTTAGTAAATGCTTTAAACTAATTGAATTAATATAAACCTAGTTTATTTTAGTAAATGCTTAGTTGAATTAATAGAAGTAGTTGAATTAATTGAATTAGTAAGTGATTAATGTTTCGCCTAATATGAACATAGGAAATGTCGTCTGACGACGGAAAAAATTTCATTATGTGCGAATACTGTGAAGACCAGCGCGACCAGTGCGACAGAAATTTCCTTGTTGATGGTAGACGATTCAACATCAAGCTGGATGAGACTTTCGAATTCGATACAGTAAGTCACAACGACAAGTCTGTTTTCGTAATTAAGCATGACTTATATATGCTTCATTTGCCTGACTTATAATTTTTAATTTTCACTATTCTACTAGCGCATCCCGTGCCATGCAAGAATTTTTGTTTTGGATAAGATAGGTTTCAAAGATATGAAAACTATGGAGGTAAAGTGAGCTTACCTGAAAACTGAGCATGATGGTTATTCTTTCAACGTCAAAGTATGCAATACACACACGTACACCTATTTTGAATGCAAAACTTGGCAAGCACTATGCAAGGCTTATGCATTTGAGTCTGGTATGGTTATCACCATTGATATTCGTCCGAAAGATGATATTGAAGATAATAGAGACATATGAGTCGATGTGCAGACGCCTCCAGTTCTATCATTATATGAGTTCTTCTCAACTATATTTTTGTCTTTGATATTGCTTATTCAAAAATAACTGACAACTAATTTCTATTGACAACTTATCTCCATTCAACCAAACATGTCCGGCGCTTGGTAGACAGGACCTACTACTGTCCCGGAGCTGAACTAAACTACGAGGAGATAAGTCGTTATGTTTCATGGCTTGAGGATCTTCATACTGTCAAGACAAATTTTCTTTCTGCACTTAGAAATGTTAGTACTCAAAACGTGCAACCAATAGTGATGGTATTGAACTACGGTCACATCTACTTAGGAATGATGGTAAGATATTTACTATTTGTCCTCAGTGCATATTTTGCATACATAATTTTTTTGCTAAACTTTCATTGCTAAGTATATTAATTAGGTACTATACAATGTTCTTCAACAGGGACTCCCGATGACAGTTGTGCCTCAGGGGATCGAGACTAAAGGTCAGATGTCAATTGTTAGCTTACGGCCAAGATATCCTGCATTGCACATGAATGCATTCAGGATTTCTAGAAGCGATGAATGCTTAATAGTGAAAGATTGGAGAAAAATTGTTAATGATCGCAGAGAAATACTAGGGGGCAGCAGTGAGAAGCGCAACCCACGATTAGGAGACAGGTTCATCGGCATGCTCCAGTATGATCAATCAGGAGAGCTATACATGTTCTATGCTATTTTACCAGAGAGAGAGAGAGTAGCTAGCAGGAGTGATTTAGCTAGTTCTTCATGCTGCTCTTAATTAGTACTTGTCCTTTCATGTCCGTGTTCTTTGTTCTGAACTTAAGTGATTTGCTTTTGTGGTATTATATATGAACGCTTATAATATCATGACAATCATGTTGAACTCGATCGATAATATTTTTGCTTCTGGTACAAGTGAATGTTTCTTCTTTAAGCTAGTAGTGCTGGTGGTGATTAGGTAGCTAGTTAATTATTATATCATTTAATGAAAGAAACCGCAGATTAGTTTCAGCTGGATGAATCCTACCTAGCTAAGTGATCAAGTATATGTCATATCCGTATATATTATAGTTGATCAAGTATAATATGGATATGGCATATACTCTAGCTAGCTATAGAGATATCCAATAATGCATCCAGTCGAAATTAATCCGCGATACTTTCACCTAATGATTTAACAACTCATTATAATGTAAAACAATCACTAAATTAAATTGAAAACACAAAATTAAAGGAAAATAAAAAAACCCAAACATTTAGTACCGGTTGGTGTTACCAACCGGTACTAATACCCTCCACGCAAACGGGCCTGGCTCGTGCCACGTGGTGGCACTTTAGCGCCGGTTCGTGACGAACCGGTACTAAAGACCGGGGACCTTTAGTCCCCACTCTTTAATGCCGGTTGGCGAACCGGCACTAAAGGCCGGTTCTGCACTAGTGTTAAATGTTTAATGATAGAGTATATTGCATATAATATGTGGCCCACCCAAGCTATAGTGTAGGTAGCACCAACAGCGGGTTGTCAGCTTCTATCGACACGATATTGCAATTCTCGCATTTTGTGGTAGCTGCCAAGATGCATTTTCCAAACACAAGGTACATATTCATGCAAATGCACACGAAAAAAACTTACAAATATTACCCCGCAAAAAAAATGCCCACAAATAATACTGCTAATTGACCATAATTGTTCAACAAATATTGAGGCATATAGTGAGTTGATCCTTGAGAAAACCTACATGCGTAGAGTTTGAGTCAGTAGAGAGTAAACAAACTGTGAGTGAAATATGCCTTCAAATTGTTCTACCATCAAGTGAAGTCCAAATGTTGTTTTCCAAGCAGGCCCCGTAACAGAAAAGACTTAAAGTTATGACCATCTAAAGTTCAAAATTAAATGATTATATGTTCTTCTCATGCAAAGAGAGAATGGTGCATTCATAGCTCCAGTAGAATATTCAGTGACCTATGATGCCCAAGGTGACCTCACGCTGACCAGCGGGGTCCACCTCGTGAAGGGCCGCCGGAGCGCTGACAGCTCGCTATTTCTAGGGAGCGTGCAGATTGAAATGATGTCGATCGAGTGCGCCAAAGAAACATGCTCTCTGGTTGTGCGTGATTGTCGTGTTAGTAAGAATACCCTTCTCCCCCACTGCGTCCTCGCGGTATGGACGCACATATAACACACCAAAACCACCGTTACCAAGATACAATTACATTTTTTTTACGAAGATCAGCGATTGATGCTTTCATTTGTATTAAGAAGGGTGAAAAATATAGTACTAATAACAATCATCTGGTCCCGTCTAATATAGTACTAATAACATACAGGGTGCGGCAAGATGCAATTAAATGACATTTGTGTTGTCATAACAATCATCTGGTCCCGTCTACCAATAATATACAACATCAAGCAAAACAGAGGGGAGAAAATAACAAAATGCTTAGTTACCAATACTAACAAATACAGGTCAAGTGAAGCTTCAGATTGATAATTAAGTTAGAAGCCTCTGAAGTCAGTAGTCACTAAGTCGTTCATATGGACAGAAAATAGTATTCCCTCCGTTCTTAAATATTTGTCTTTTTAGAGGTTTCAAATGGACTACCACATACTTTATATATAGACATATTTAGAGTGTAGGTTCACTCATTTTGCTCCGTATGTAGTCACTTGTTCAAATATCTAAAAAGACAAATATTTAGGAACGGAGGGAGTATTTGGCATTTTCTTAGGGAATCAAAGTCTTCATGGGGTTGTTTAATGATTACATGGAGAATACGGGAGCATGTCGTCTTAGCCTTCATATGCGTCGTCTAGGTCTTTGCTTTTGACTAGACCATGAAGGCGTGCGTTGCCGCGCCCGTCCGCTACAAATACAATCATAGAAAAATATACGATAAAATTTCATTGGTTCAAAGTATAGGTAGTGGTGTTACTTTTTGTACATAATCAGCCAATGACAACCGATGTGGTATGCTAGCTAAGGACCTTGGTGACTTCGTGAATATTTGCTGATAGCACATCATGGACAAACTCCAACCTGCTTGTTGCTGCTGCGATGAAACTTTGCTTTGCATCATGGATGACCGGTTGAACACACATGTGACCAAAAAATCGATCTGCATCATTGTGGTGGCACAAATTTGGTCAACAGGACTGAACAGTCACAAAGAGTAGAAACCAACCGTTGCAAACAACAGCTACAATCTAGAAAGTAATTAAAACGGACGTTTCAAACTGTCAACGCAACATAGTGCTTTATCATGTACAACTAATAGATTTCCCACTTGTGGGAGAAAAATTATACAATAACAATGACATTACTCATTATCTAGTATTTCCGATAATCAGTTCGAGTTAAACTAAAAAAAATAAAGTTCGACTTCGCAGTTCAAAGCTGTTCGACTTCATATGCTCCAGCACCAGCCGGAACAGGCAAACAATAAGGCCAATAATATAGTATTAAAGCACAGGTTATCTACTAATCAACCAAGAACATAAGTTACAAATCCTCATTCCTAGCCGCAACTGAGCAACAGACATCCACATTTGCATTTTCCAAGCAGTAAATGCATTCCTAGCTTGCATGGGACACTTCAATTGTTAGATAAAGTAAAAATTCTTCCTCATAATGATTGGACATGACAGATCAAATTAGAGTTAATGAGTATTCTGTAAGAGCAGGTATGCAAAAGAGAAGAGCACTGACAAACGACAATGAGTCAATGAGGTGACAACAACTTTGTATATCTTAGAATTTGAGTTGACACATACCTTAGGAACTGAATGTGTGTCAGTCGTCACCCTTTATCTTTTATCTGCTAACAAAAAATAATTTATAAAAGACAGACGTTAGACTCGATATTAACTTGATTTGGAACTTTACCATTCAATCAAGATATACAATGAATAATGCAGTATCCACATAATATAAGATAAAGTGTCCTTCAAATATAACGATTCAGTCTGGCAAATACTTAAAGAGGCGCCATAAATTTTACAATACGAAACGCCAAGGACGACAACATGTAATAGTCGAGTGCTTGAACTATCACACATGTTAGCCAGAAATAAGGATCCACAATAAGATCCTAGGAAATGCCGGCTAGCTTGTCAAACTGAAAATATTTTTTCTGAACAATTGTTATCAACAAGCTCAAATAGGCAGGACCCTACTGAGACACCCTCTGCATATAAATCTACCTGGAAACCTGTTGGGAATGGGTTTACTCTTTATTTGGATGTCCATATTACAATCTCTGTATTGAATAGAAATGGAATTTCAATTCAGTGAGGAAACTGAAAGGGCACGAATACGAATTCACTGGTGTTGTTCACTGAATTGGCCCTTGAAATTATTAGTACTATTTAAGACACATAATTTGTGTGATGGATGACTAAGAGTCTTGGTGACCGCAGACTAATTACATTAGAAAGGAATAAATCGCCATACGGAAGAGCTTTCCTGCAATATGATATATAAACTCATAGTATTAGATAAATTGTAAGCATATTAATTCGAGAGAATCTGAACTCCACCTGGTCAATAAGAACACTGAATTTATACCAAAATTCAAAAGAAGTAGGTGGGAGGCCTTCTAGTACAAGTAGCTTACAAATTTCTTGTCCCTTCCAACGTGTTAGGGTCAAGAATTGGAACAGATCGCTGCAGTGATATTATGAACTATCCATCAGCGAAGGGAGAAGCAGTACCACAGTTCGAGTGGAGGCCCAGTATCGCACTCGTATCGTGGCTCCGGTGGTGTTGTGTTCTCGTTGTCCTCCTTTGTGTCCTGAAGCCGTTGACGTCGTGCCCTATTCCTCGTCCCACGTCGCCGCTGTTAGCACTCACCATCCTATCCCCGCTGTAGCCATGATCTCCAAACAAATTAGCGATTAGCATCTACTATAGCATGATGAGGGAGAAGCAAGTAGAGAGAACTTAGGCGTCAACCATGGCTGCTCAGGAGGCAAGGAGAGGAAAGATGTAGTAGAGAGAGAAGGGCATAAGTAGCCTCGTGAAGTAGGGAAGAGGAGGTGGGCAGTTCAGAAACGGCCATGAACAACAATGGGAAGCCAAGAAAACGGAAGCGCAGCGGCGACTCACCTTCCGTGCAATTAATTGCACGAAAAAACCGCGGCGACTCCACCCGTCGCCTTCCCCCACGACGCGGCTCCGTCCGCTCTGCTTTTTTAGGGTTCCTTGCTCAGTTGACGGCGTCTGCCTGACGATCTTCCATGTGGAGCGTAAAAAATAAATCAAGGCCCATTTAACAGCTTTCGGCTCGATTAATGAGAGGAAGTTGAGGTCGCTCTCGGGAGCAGCGGCCCGGGATTTCCTATTTGGCGCTTATGCGCCCGTTTGCGAACGGGCGCCTGCAGCGCTCCCCCTTCGCTCGCGAGCTGGGCCGGCCCATGTACGTTTTGTTTTAATCTGAAAAAAGGTTCCAAAAAAGTGCGGGCCTGCCGGAGTCGAACTCGCGATCACTGCCTTCATTTCCAACGACAATAACCACAACACCACAGAACCACACGTGACTTCTAGATTGTTTGTTTATCTAATTGTCCGCTCCAGCTGCACGGATCCGGGGAAGCTTCCCAAACCGGGTTTTTCCTCTATTTCTGATCCGTAAACTACCATCTTTTTCCTCTATTTCTTATCTATTCTTTCCTCATTTCCTTTTTCCTATTTCTTTTTTTCTTTTTCCTTTTTTTTGTTCTTCCTAGTTTGATGTTTTTGCTTGAAATTTGTGAACTTTTTTCTTAAAAATCGATGAAACTTTTTAAAATGTGATGAACTCCTTTCCAAATTCGATGAAATTTTTTCAAATGTGATGAACTTTTTTCCAATCCAATGATTTTTTTTTCAAATTCGATGAACTTTTTTCCAAATACGATGAACTTTTTTCAAATCTGATGATTTTGTTTACAAATTCGATGAACTCTTTTCCAAACTCAATGAACTATTTTCCAAATTCGATGAACTTTTTTCAAATTCGATGAACTCTTTTCCAAACTCGATGAACTCTTTTCCAAACTCGATGAACTATTTTCCAAACTCGATGAACTATTTTCCAAATTTGATGAACTTTTTACAAATCCAATGAACTTTTTTCCAAATCCGATGAACTTTTTTCAAATTCAATGAATTTTTCTTAAAATAATATTAACTTCTTTTCAACTTTGATGAATGTTTTTCAAATTTGATGAACTATTTTCAAGTTTGTTGAACATTAAATGAAAATCCATTAACTTTTTTTCAATTTTGATGAACGTTTTTCAAAACAAATAAAAGTTTTTTTCAAATTTGATGAACCTTATTTGATAATATGTGAACTATTTTCTAATTTGATGAATTTTTATCGAAATCAATGAACTCTTTTCAAAATCCGATAAACTTTTTATCTAAATCAATGAACTTTTATGAAAATTGATGAACCTTTTCAATTTCCTGAACTATATTGAATTTCGTGAACTTTTTCGATCCGTGAACTTTCTTCAAACTATCGGTGAACTATTTTCTAATTCGATGAACTTTTATCGAAATCAATGAACTCTTTTCAAAATCCGATAAACTTTTTATCTAAATCAATGAACTTTTTCAAAAATCGTGAACTTTTATGAAAATCGATGAACCTTTTCAATTTTCTTGAACTATATTGAATTTCGTGAACTTTTTCGATCCGTGAACTTTTTTCAAACTCGTGAACTTTTATGAAAATTGACAAACTTTTTTTAATTTTCTTGAACTATATTGAATTTCATGAACTTTTTCGATCCATGAACTTGTTTCAAACTCATGAACTTTTTAAAATTCGTTAACTTTTCTGAAATTAGTGGACCTTTTCAAATTTATGAACTTTTTCTTGAACTAGTGAACTTTTTTCAATTTTCGTGAGCTTTTCTTTAATATCTGAACCATTACTTTTTAAAACAATTTCGTGAACTTCTTTTTAATCTGGAAACTTCTAAATTTTGGACCAGCGCAGCCGTAATTATACTTAAATAACATGCAGTACCAATGGTAAGTATTATGAGGTGGCTGCAGTGGCTGGCGAAACGCGCGCAGGATGCAGCAGCACGAGTTCGAATCCCCAACGCAATTAGGGTGCGTTCGAAGTGCAGGAAAAGTTATAGGAATTGGATCCTACAGGATTTTCTGCACTTGGTGCGTTCGGGTTGAAGGAAAGTTCTACAGCAAAATGGAGGAAAGGTTTTTATTCCTGCAGTTCCGTACAGGTTTCACGGGAAAAAGAAAATCTACTCTGAGCTCTTGTTTTCGTGGAAGCTCGAGGCAAAGGTGTTGGCTGGGTGAATAAAAAAAATCGATGCATGACTATCAAGGACAATAAAATATTCATAGCGTACTAATACTACTACTATTCCATTCCATTGCTTTTCAGACCTGTGGTTTGCACTGTACACCTACATTCACTTCCTGTAGTTTTTCCCATTACTTTGCTTTGCTTTCCTCCAGTCCGAACACAGCCTTAACATTTTTCCTAGGATTTTTTGCTGCTTCTGCTGCTTGTTCGTGGGCCGGCCCAGTGCGGGGCGCTGCAGGCGCCAGGAGCGCGAACGGGCGCCTGCAGCACCGTATAGGAGCTCTCCAGCGGCCCGGGCACATTGAGGCAGACCATGAGTCACGATGTCGGAGGAAAAAGCCCCTGGGACGCACAGTGCGTTTGGAGCATATCTGGAGCGTTGAGTTAATAAATCCGACGGTTTAAAACTTCAAATCAACTGTGGAGGGACGTAGGTGACTGCGTTATACATTTTTCCTAGGATTTTTTGCTGCTTCTGCTGCTTGTTCGTGGGCCGGCCCAGCGCGGGGCGCTGCAGGCGCCAGGAGCGCGAACGGGCGCCTGCAGCGCCGTATAGGAGCTCTTCAGCGGCCCGAGCACATTGAGGCAGACCATGAGTCACGGTGTCGGAGGAAAAAGCCCCTGGGACGCACAGTGCGTTTGGAGCATATCTGGAGCGTTGAGTTAATAAATCCGACGGTTTAAAACTTCAAATCAACTGTGGAGGGACGTAGGTGACTGCGTTATACTGTTTTGTAATTGTGGCCTGCGCGCCTTAATTGCCGGTTGTGGCCGTATAAACTATTTTTGGTGCTTTGTTGTACTTTCTCCATCTCAGTTTATAAGGCTTGTACGTGTATCTAGGTCGTCAATTAACTTATATAAAATAAATTGTTTAACATAAAAAATTATATCATTAGAAAATAGAATATTTAAAGTTTCTAATGATATATTTTTTGTAATGTATGCCTCTTAAAAAGTTGATCAAATTAACAACCTAGGTACACATGCAAACTTGTAAACTGAGATGGATGGAGCACTCTGCTGGGTTGCTACTTGTTGTTGACGTTTGACTTTATTAATTTAAAATCGGGCTAAGGTTTTTTCCTCTAAAAATACGGAAGCATGTTCCCCTTGGCCTATCAGGCTTTCTTTGGTTCATAGGATAGAAAATAATAATATAAGAATAGAAAAGTTATAGGAAATAAGATGACATGTATCTCAAATCCTGTCAATAGAAATAGAAAAAAAGATGCCCTTTGGTTCACATCATAAATTTTTTTCCATTGAGTCTAGGTTAATGTGAAATGTGAAGGATATGAATAATTCCTTCATAGGAATAGAATTCTATTCGTACAAACCAAAGGGCTCTAAAGAAATTTTTTCTACAGAAATTCTATCCTATGGAATTTCTACGAGATTCCTTAAAGGAGGCCTCACCTTGCCACTATACCTTGAGAGCCTACTGACTCGTTGTGCTACTTTGTTGGAGGGAAGGCCACAACAGGGTTGCTAGCGCTCTCAGATCTCATGCTAGCATGCAAGGTCCTCCCAGTTTCAAGTCTTGACTCTTGAGCGGCTGCTCTGCATCTGCCAAGGTTGAGAGCGAGACTGACCGGCGCAGGAGGAGACTGGCGCGGTGGCGTTGGGTACGTCGGAGGACAGCGAGGTCGCCCAAGGGTTGTGGCCGAGGTCGACGGGCGCTGTGGCTGGTCTGGACGACAACTGACGCTCTTGAAGAATGGCTAAGCAGCGTTCAGATGAGGAATAGCGGGAGGGTGGGCGAAGGGTCATGGGTGTGCGACTGTGGGAGGAGTGCATGGCGGCAGCCGCGGCGACGCACAGAAGGATAGACGATGCCGACGAACAGGAAAGGTCGCACGGATCGAGCTCCTCCAGATGCAAGGGCCTCTCCCTTCTGTGGACAGCGCACCAAAGACCCCACACACTGACCAAAAGGCCCCACCTAATGTGGAGCCCCTACACGACCAAGTCAAAATTGGCCATCCACCATGCATCAATAGGCTCAATTGAATGAGAGGGCTTCTACCCTTAGGGAGCTTAGTGATATACTGCCTATGAATCCGATTTACTCGTCGTGGTATTAGTTCAAATTTGAACTAAAACCACGACGAGTAAATCGGAACGAAGGGAGTAGTAGATTTAGCTGGTCATCGTATTGGAGGGGATTTGTGGCACACAGAGGCGGAGGCATGCAGATTGTGGGCCACCGATCTACACCAAGATTCATAAATTTGTTCGTGTATTTCGTGTACTTGCCATCATACATGTATATCTGTATTCTCACAGTAAATAGAAAGCATTATGCCCGTTTTTGTAAAACCGTTTTTGAAGACACAGATATTTCGGTGAACAATGCATGTAACAAGTGTCTAGTAAAACGGTAGCCTTGTGATGCAACCATTCAGTGTGTTCTTCTCTCTATTTGTCTGTTCTTGAAGTATTGTATGCTTCACTTTTTTTTTCTTTTTTCTTTTGGAAGTTATGCTTCACTTCTTTAAACTCTTGTGTTTTAGCAACGGTGTTGCAGACGAGAAAGATCCAAGCTATTATGTTGCGAGTCACTCAGAGACGACAACAACAGAAGAACGGCAGGAGACATACTCGGAAGCTTATCCGAAGATTAGTCGATGGTGTATCATTGATGTTCTGCATATGGTTGCTAGGTTTTAAAACTTTTTTTCTTTTAGGTGCTTCTACTAGTTTGTCGTGCTTCAAAAGTTCGGATCTTTGGTTTATTGCATCTTGCTAGTAAGGAAAAAATTGGGGCCAAAAACACAAACACTGCCATATGTATGTAGTTTACGAATTTAGGATGTGATGTAAGTACCGGAAATTAAAAGTTAGAAACTTGGGACATGTACGTTAGTTAGTTACGGACACTGAAACTTGGGACATTATGTTAGTTACAGAAAGTGAAACTTACAACACAGTATGTCTGGTCTTTAGAAGAATTCGGATCACACAACTATTAAATATTTATACAACATTTTTTTTGAATATAGTTTATTATATCAAAAATAAAAATAGATGTACTCAGATATGTGCGTAAAATTAAAATCACAAAAAGATAGTAAATTTAACATGAATGTTACACACATGAAAATAATTACATTATGAACTTGACTTCTAAAACTTAAACTGATTTACAATATGTTGTATAAATTTGACAGACTTGAATGACTGATAGTTCGATGCAAAATTAAATGTATGCATTAGTTGTAATATTTTGAGTTAACTTATGCACTGGTATAGTGGTACATTAATGTATTTGTTAAGTTACTTGGATCAGTAAATAACTTTTCATGTATGTTTAACTACTTGATTCAGTCACTTAATTCCAGTTTACTTGCCATGTTTAGATGAGGGAAGATTACCAGAAACGTTGACGTAGATAGTGTCGTTGGTACAGGCGACCGCGTTGGCTGGTTGGTGGGGGTTGTAGCACTGGCGTAGGAATAGTGGCGATGCTAATTCCTTCTAACATTGGAGGGAAGATTGAGCCCGGGGTTGCATCTCCATTGAGCGTACGTATAATGGAGGGATGCTAATTCCTTTGACCTTTGCATTGGAGTCAACAACTTTCATGATGACATAGTTCGGTGACAGCGATCGGTTGCATGCGAGGCGGCTCGGAGACCTCTGGCCCGCCTCAAGGTGCATCAGAAGCATATGGACCTCCACAACATCGTGTGGACGAAATATGATCTAGTTCCCCTCTTTAAAAAGGTTTGTACGCATGCCTTCAGAGTAGAGAAGTGTTGCGAGTACGAGGATATATTAGACATTTCGTGAAGGGTTGGCTGGATTAGATGTTTGCCGTGTAATTTAAGTAGGCTTGGATTAAAAGTCGTTTAAACCTGTTAACTGTGGCATTCTGCACATGGATGTTTTTTACGTTCTTCCATTGCCTCGATCATGATGGAATATGATCTACGATCATAAACTGGATGTTTATGTTTTTAAAACCCTGTGGTTGCTTCACCCTTAAGGTGCTGTCTTTGGTTTTCTCATGTGTTGGAGATGCTTTAGGAATTATAGGCTACCAAATTTAAGGTGCAACAATCTAATTGGGCCCTCCGAAGGTGAGTAGCAAGTAGGTTTACACAACACAAAGCTTGCTCTAAAATCATCTTCACTGTGTGGCTGGCAACTTGATAGGAGGTCGAGGAGGTTGACCAGTTCAACTGATGCAGTTATAGGTAGGACGGATTCTGGTGCTAGCGACCAATTTCTTGACTGAATTGAGATTAGAACTTGTCCATGACAAAGTTAAATTGAGCAAGGAAAGCATCTTCAAATATTTGATTGTCACACCAATGATCCCACCACAAAGAAGCCGTCTTCGAGCTTGCACTTCGTGCTAGCATGGAAGGACCATGTAATTGCTGGGAAGAAGAGATTCTTCCCAAATATGAAGTTCTCTATGATTTCCTTTTGCTGGGGCCATGTGTTGTTAAGCAATAGTCGCTAAAAGAAGAGGTATATCTTGATTAGTTGTACTATAGGGAGAGAATTAAACCAAGACTCAAACCCCATGTACTCAGGGTTAGTCAGGTATCCTTTACATGAGAAGGAACACAGATAGCGAGAGCCAGCGACCAGCCACCGCTGCACGGCTGATACACGCTTGCCGCAGGTAGCGAAGGGTACTGGTCGGGAAATGGCATGACGCACTCGTGTCCATCGAAGTAGATCCTCCTTGGGAACACCCATCCACCCGAGTATAATCTCTGTCTGCACGCTCCTGTCCCTAGCGACATCTCGTTGTAGTTCTTGATCTTCCAGAACATCCTTGTGTCATATATAAACCACACATTTCTTACCCACTACTGCTTCGTAGTATTATACTGCTAGTCAACCCGTCGAAGATTGTGTGCTTCAGTGGAGAAGCTTGACAGAGATTGTCGAGGAGGCAAAGCAGAGTTAAAAGGGCAAGAGACAAATTCTACTTAAACTATGATGACATTTATTATAGCTTAGCAACTAATTGTATTTCACATAATTTCCTAGGGTAGGGGGCCATAGCCCCCCTTGCCCCTATTGAAGCTCCTCCGCTGGCGTGCTTACTGATGATGCGTACTGGACAAGGGGCGCATAGTCATAGTGTGGCAGGATGTCAGGTGGCTTTGCCTGAGGCACTAAGGCGCCAAGGGAGAGTGTGCATGGCCGCAACTGCCTAGCGGGCAACCGACGATCGTGTCATTGTAGAAGCTCGAGAGGGAGACGCAACAGGATGATGATGGGAAATTCCTGAAGTGCGAGTACTACCAGATGATTTGCCATGTCATTGCATGACACCAAGCCGAGACATATATATTCATCGCTTTGGCTTGATGCACGGCATGTCAAGATAGTGGATCGTTGGCAAGAAGAAAGAATAAAATGCTCATATATATGACGTAGTTAGAATTTAGCTAGTCATTGTATGGGAGGGGATTTGAGGCAAGCAGAGGCAGGGGCACGCAGATTGTGGGTCGTTGCTGATCTGTGCCAAGATTCACAAATTTGTCAGTGTATTTCGTGTATCTTCCCTTGTATATCGGTGTGCACATATGTCACGCCCAATATGCGATCCTATCCTAAAGGAACTCGAAGGTCCTACCAAGGATACAAGCGCATATTGGAGACGCTTTTACAAGGTCGATATCATTACATCGTACCATTACATAATAGTTGGGGATACATACAGAAGACATACAATGCCACATGAATACAACAACCTCATATATAAGAGTAACATCCGACTACGGATGAAACATAAACAGAAACTCAAACGACATCCACCCTGCTAACCCAGGCCGCCGACCAGGAACCTATCCCCTGATCGAAGAAGAAGCAGAAGAAGAACTCCAAAACGAATAAACATCGCTCTCACGTCATGATCATCGCATTACCTGTACCTGCAACTGTTGTTGTAGTAATCCGTGAGCCACGAGGACTCAACAATCCCATTACCATGGGTATCAAGACTAGCAAAACTTAAAGGGTATGGAATGGATAAGTGGTGAGGTTGCAGCAAGCGACTAAGCATTGTCTGGTGGCTAACTTATGAGTATAAGAATAAGATGAGAAGCTACGCAAACGGTCGCAAACTCATAATGATCAATAAGTGATCCTGAACTACTTATGTTCAAACATAACACCACCGTGTTCTCTTCTCGACCCACTCGAAAAGAGACCATCACGGTTACACATGCGATTGGGTATTTTAGTTCGAATCTGGTGTCAAGTTCTCTACAACCGGATATTAACAAATTCCCATCTGCCACATAACCGCGGGCACGGCTCCCGAAAGTTTATACCCTGCAGAGGTGTCCCAACTTAACCCATTACAAGCTCATGATCGGCAGAGACAATCCTCCATAGCGGGACATCCGATCAGACTTGGGATCCCGGTGCATAAGACATATCGACAATGGTAAAACAAAACCAATAAGCCTGCCTGAATGTGTGCCGAGAAATCCCGATAGAAGCTGCACATATCTCATTCTCAGGGTACACCGGATGAGACATCCTATGAGTAAAACAAAACCCCGAGTTTCCCCAAGGTGGCCTCGCAGTCTACTCGGTTCGGACCAACACTCATAGGAGCACTGGCCGCTAGGAAGAATAAGGAGTCCAAGAAGAATACAAACGGTCGAAGATGAACCAAGCGCATTCGAACGAATCCTCACGATCACAACGAAACAGGAACTATCGAGAAGAAGCACAACCGGAAAGAAGCAAACAACATGGTAAACACACAACACATAAACATGACATGATGCACAACCAAGCATGATGCATGACAAAGGCTATATGATGCTACTCATGGCAAGAGATGATGCATACAAGAACATCACATGCAAGCAAGTTTAAATGAGGCCAGAAATAACATATAACAATTCCGGTAAGTCCCCATATGCAAATTTCTAAATTGGTCCAGATCTGAATAAAGCATTAAGTTTAAGTTGGTAAACAACAAGCTAAGATTCACCAAGATGATCTACGCGAAATTCTAGTCAAGTTACATATAAAGTTCATTTAATTCGGAGCTACGACCTAGAAGATATGAGTAAAACAAGTTAAACATGATATTGATGCAAAATACATTCAAACATCAAGCAAAAACACTAAAAACAAGGATTCAACATGACAAGATGAAACTACATGCAATTCTAAGCAAGTTTCATATAGAGCATGCTCAAAACGGGGCAACAGTGCAACACATACACTCCAAACAAGTTATAACAATCTGCCCAAAACAACAACTAGGCACTTTGCAATCATCAAAACAACATGCTACTGGAATCATATGAGCACAAACTTGACATGCACTTCAAGTACAGATAACTTAATTCAAATATCATTTAAGTTCAGGTTCATAGGCATTAATATTAAACCAATATGATCAATGCAAAAAGCAACTTTATAACACAGAGATATAAACATGAGTAGAGTTAATATGATGACATGTTTGATGCATGAAACAAATATGCTAGAGCAACCATACATAGCAACCAAGGGCATGGAATCAAAGTACACGTAACAAAGAGAAAATAACATCAAATCATCATATGCATATGGCTCATGGATTAATAGTAACCAATAAGACAAAATTGAATGTTGAAACAGTTTTAGCAAGTATAAAACAGCAACATTATCATAGCATGTTTGCAAGCATGGAATAAAGGTCATATGAAGTCCAAGATTAACAAACTTGGCATCTTGGCAAATCACTTATAATATACATCAATACATGTAACTTGAGCATCTCCAAAAGAGGCATGGATCAATTAATAACAAGCTCACAACATGGCATCATGAAGTCAACAGAAAACTGAAACATTATATAGGCATATTCATGGCAGTGAAAAGATATGCTACAGGAAATATATGAGGCATCAAGTGGCATTCCATGATATAGCATAAAATGTACATAAAAACATGTCAACTAATCATCTCCAGATTATGCATGAATTAATTGGTAGTATCAAGCAAACATGGCATCATGATATAACAGATTCAGCACTGACAGAACATTAACAGCGAGTAGCCCACTTCACAAGCTTGTTTCACTCCCCACTGGGCATATCAGAATACATGGATATCACCACAGTAAATATGATGTAATTATAATACTAAAACATATAGACATGATGCTCAAAAGAAAATCATACAAAAATATATAAAAATGACAAAATGACAAGTTATAACAGTTTTCAGCAGTTAATAGCATCATGCACTTTTGCAACAGAGATTAAGACATCAAGATGCACCCTAACATGATAGCAAAGCACACCAACATGCAGATCTTGAAGAGCAGAACATGTTCATATCAAGATCATCATTATAGGATCAACAGAGACAAAGTTACACTACTCACTAGATGCATACATGATGTTAGAAGGCAGCAGATTATATCACTTAGAAGTTTTGCAACGATGATTAAGGCATGAATATGAACAGTAACATGAGTGAAAATGCAACTAGTATGTAGAGCATCAAGAGATAAACAATTTTACATATCATGCACGCAAAATGGAGCAGTACACACAAATTTATGGCCATGCAAACATGCACACATATCGTTCAAATTCCTGGGACTTGGAGAGATTTTTACCCCGCGAAAATTTGGACGAGGATGTCCCGGGATGGAGGGATCCGGGCATGGTGCGGCATTTGGACCGGCTTCTAGTGGATCTCATCCACCCTCGGCGGATCTGGCCGGAGTGGACTCCGGCGAGCGGCGGGGCGGCTCCGACAACGACAGCGCGCGGTGCAGTGACGTGGAGGCCGCGGCGCGGGATGGTGCGGTGAGGTGGCGCGGTGGCTAGCGGCGAAGTGTGGGCGGCGGGGCGGCGACACGTGGGTGATGCGACGGTGCGGGCTTTGAGGCGGCGGCGGGTGCGAGACGGCGCGGCGAGGCGGCGGTGACCGACGCGCGACAAGCAGCAGTGGTCATCTGGCGGCGTGAGGCGAACGGCGGCGGTGCGGAGTCCGGCGGTGGCGCTCGGCCCGGCGGCGGGTGGCTGCGGGCCTCGGGGCCCAGATCGGGGCCCGGGCGGGCTTGTCGCGGGCTTGACGGGCCGCGACGGCTAATGCGGGTTGAGGAGGCCGGTGGAGACACGTGGCGCAAGGGGATTGGTCGAGGGGGCGGCGACGGACTTGTCCGGTGCGGGATGGACATGTCCGGCTGCGGGAGGAGGAAGAAGGCTAGGGTTTGATCCAGAATTTCGGGGGAGAGAGCCTATTTATAGGTAGAGGGAACTAGGAGAGTCCAAATGAGGAGCAGTTTTCGCCCACACGATCATGATCCAACGACGGAGAGCATGGAGGGGGTTTAGATGGGCTAGGTGGGCTGTGTGGAGGGGTGCTGGGCTGCAAATAGAAAGGGGTCTGACGGTTAACGCGGTTAACCGTTGGGGCATCAAACGACCTCCAAATGGAACGAAATTTGACAGGCGGTCTACCGGTGATGTACCAAGACCACTCGTGAACTCTCGGCCCATTCCGAGAACGTTTTTCTGCCACTCACAAAACAAGATCTAGGAGGTGTGACGTGCGCGTGCGAGAGTGTCGAGGCTCAGAACGGATAATGGAGAGAACCAGGAGGACCGAGACGGACGCAAGTTTTGAAAAACATGCAGATGAAATGCAGATGATGACATGGCAAAATGCAACACGCAAGCAAATGACATGGCAACGACGAAATAACTTGGAGACACCTGGCGCATCGGTCTCTGGGCATTACAACTCTCATCCACTAATAGAAGATCTCGTCCCGAGATCTTAGGAACGGGACGGAAGAGAAAGAGGAAGAGGTGAAGTAAGAAAGCAAGAGAGAAGATGAACAATGTCGAGAGCACTCGGGTAGAAAGAGGAACGACGAATATGACGAGAATGAAAAGCTCAAGAAACAAGATAGACTGTGAAACCACTCCGGTTAGAACAAGATAGAAAAGAAATAAGAATGAAAGAATTCCGGCAGCACTCTGGCTGAAAAATGGAAGGAAAAGAACATGAAATTCACAAGATGGGATGACGCTTGACAAGATGAACACGCAATGCCTCCGGGAGAATTGAAATAGTGGAATGAAAAGAACGGATAAGAGAACAACAACTTCCACCACGAATGAATTAGATAGCATCCTTAGAAGGGAGGATTAAACGGAGTTGTTGAGAAATCAACAACAAAAGAATAAGTTTGTTGTGGACTTATGGAAAATCCTCTCAAAATTTGAGGTGAAACTCTACCACAACCAAATACTTGAATATTTAAGAAGAACGAAGAAATGCAAAACTCCACTTTAAAAGAATACGAAAAATTAATTGCACTTCAAGATGCAAGAAGAAAAGATACTTGAACTCCACCAACAAGAATCTTGATGAACACTTGAAAGAATGAATTAAATCATGAAGAACCATCATAAAGAACTCAAGTGACAAAAGGATGATGAGATAGAAAAGAAGGATGAAAAGAATAAGACTAAAGCCTTGCGGTGATTTAGATGGAGGTTCCGACAAGATGGCTGAGGAAATCTTGAACTCCAAAAAAGAAAAGATGAAAACACTTGGAACTAGAATTTATTCATCAAGAACAAACTCCGAAGGAAGGAATTACTTGACGACGATGAAATAAGAATAAGAATTACGTTATGCTTATCCGCATCAAATTTAATTGATGACAACTGGATTTGGCATGCAACTTATTCTTGTTGGAAAAGGATTGAGGGGTATATGGCGCAACCTTGAGGAAGGTCTTCAACGAACCACCGGTATGATTTGAAAGAACGAATGAATTGATATGATGACAAAGGAAGAGGAATGCTGAAGGAACCACCATAAGAATTCGAAAATGACTAACGAAAGAGAATGAATCACCGGGAAGAATTAGAGGAACAAATATGCTTGAGTAGATTTGGATGCAAAAGAATGAAGAGATCACGAGCTGATTAGAGTATACTTGACAGATGCACCGGGATAATTGGATAACGATAGCTGGAATATGAGGATGAAGAATTCTTCTGGAATGATGGCTTTCGGTGAAATAAAATAGAAAACAAGTTCTGAAGTAGTCTAGATGGGCAAGGAAAGAATACTGACAAACGGAATAATTCGAGAGGATAAGAAGAAGCTGGAACCATGAATCTTCGAGAGAACGGACAAGATTTAGAGAAACTCTTCTTCGATCTTCAAATGACGACGAGAAACACCACCAAAATTGTTGAGATACTCCGGGAGAATGAAAAGAGGAAAGGTTGAACAAACAATGAAAAGAATTTGAAAGCGATCTTGGAGAAGGCATGTGACTGATGGAATCCATTCTTATGTCACACTTGAAAAGAATTTGAGAATCACTCTAGAAAATTAGAAAAGTCAGGTAAGATCCTGGAAAAAAAACCTGTGGGTTAGGGCCCACTGAAAAGAAGCACCGTTGGAAAAGGATTGAAGAGGAGATAGATGATGCACCAGAACAATTGAAATATTAG
The DNA here is from genome assembly GCF_018294505.1 of Triticum aestivum. Classification (NCBI taxonomy): domain Eukaryota; kingdom Viridiplantae; phylum Streptophyta; class Magnoliopsida; order Poales; family Poaceae; genus Triticum; species Triticum aestivum. The sequence continues at coordinate 554,889,277 of NC_057798.1, read as the reverse complement.
AATGAGGTGACAATCTCGAATGAATTGGGACACAGACGAATCTCCTAAGATGTCTTCCGCACTCCGGAATGATTGAATAGTGAGAGGCGAACGAGCAAGAGGAAACATTTGATCCAAGGAAAAGAATATGATCAACCCGAAAAACTTGAGTTGAGTCCACCGGAAAAGAAAGAGATGAAGAATGACGAACTAGACAAGAAACCACTGGTTGAAATAATTGAGAGAACACTGAAGAGGCTCCGCACGAATGAAATTGATGGTCGAAAGAGACTCAGACTCCTGTAAGAAAAAAGGTGGGAGGGCGGGAAAACAAAGGAAACTTGGAAGGGCGAACCGACGAAGAACTTGAAGAGAAAACACCGGTTGAAATAATTGAGGAAAGAATGCAAAGGCTTCACACGAGTAGGATAGATACTCGATTACGGACTCCGGCTCCAAGAAGAAAAAAGGGTGGGCAGGTGGGAAAAAGAAAGGCAACTTCGAATGAGGAAACAACATCGTTGAGAACGAACTAAGGACTGATCTTGCAAGGATGAAGAGGATCGAATCAACTCAAGGAGAAGTTCGTCGGATGAAAAGAGCTAAGAACCAACGATCGGAAAACTAACCGCGTGATCCTAAGGAAAATTTGAAGGGGAAGAGGAGTAAGTCAAAACACCTACGTCAAGATTCCTCACCAGAGCGACGAACGGGATGAGGAATAAAAAGAATTCCTACTCTCCAATATAACTAGACTCCAAAAATAGTTTTCTTCTAGACTCGACAACGGCCAAACTACGATCAATCAAGGGGGCTCATATGGTCGGGCAAGGCTCTGATACCAACTTGTCATGTCCAATATGCGACCCTATCCTAAAGGAACTCGAAGGTCCCACCAAGGATAGAAGCGCATATTGGAGATGCTTTTGCAAGGTGGATATCATTACATCGTACCATTACATAATAGTTGGGGATACATACAAAAGGCATACAATGCCACATGAATACAACAACCTCATACTTAAGAGCAACATCCGACTATGGATGAAACACAAACAGAAACTCAAATGACATCCACCCTGCTAACCCAGGCTACCGACCAGGAACCTATCCCCTGATCAAAGAAGAAGCAGAAGAACTCCGAAACAAATAAACATCACTCTCACGTCATGATCATCGCATTACCTGTACCTACAACTGTTGTTGTAGTAATCTGTGAGCCACGAGGACTCAACAATCCCATTACCATGGGTATCAAGACTAGCAAAGCTTAAAGTATATGGAATGGATAAGTGGTGAGGTTGCAGCAAGCGACTAAGCATTATATGGTGGCTAACATACAAGTACAAGAGTAAGATGAGAAGCTACGCAAACGGTCGCAAACTAGTAATGATCAATAAGTGATCCTGAACTACTTACATTCAAACATAACACCACTATGTTCTCTTCTCGACCCACTCAAAAAGGGACCATCACGGTTACACACGCGGTTGGGTATTTTAGTTCGAATCTAGTGTCAAGTTTTTTACAACCGGATATTAACAAATTCCCATCTGCCACATAACCACGGGCACGGCTCCCGAAAGTTTATACCCTGAAGGGGTGTCCCAACTTAGCCCATTACAAGCTCACGATCCGTGGAGACAATCCTCCATCGCGGGACATCCGATCAGACTCGGGATCCTGGTTCACAAGACATTTTGACAATGGCAAAATAAAACCAGCAAGACCGCCCGAATGTGCCGAGAAATCCCGATAGGAGCTGCACATATCTCGTTCTCAGGGCACACCGAATGAGACATCCTACGAGTAAAACCAACCGTCGAGTTTCCCCGAGGTGGCCCCGCAGTCTACTCGGTTCAGACCAACACTCAGAGGAGCACTGGCTCGGGGGGTTGATTAAAAATACTAGGGGGCCGGCAAAAATCCCCTATTTAAGTCTTAGTTGTTATTAGGCAAATGGAAAACCAATGTTGGGCCTTGTTGGAAGAGTTTTATTCAAAGCAAACTGTCAAGAGGGTCCCATACCCCTCACCGTGTTAGGGACGCAAAATCAAGGAACATAACACCAGTATGACAGAAACTAGGGCAGCAACAGTGGAACAAAACACCAAGCATAAGCCCGAGCCTTCCACCCTTTACCAAGTATATAGATGCATTAAATAAATAAGAGATATTGTGATATCCCAAAATATTCATGAAATCCATGTTCCAATATGGAACAACCTGAAACTGCACCTGCAACTAGCAACATTATAAGAGGGGCTGAGCAAAGCGACAGCATAGCCAAACAACGGTTTGCTAGGAAGGGTGAAAAAGGTTAGATGATGTCATGGCAATTAGGGAGGATTGATAAACAAGTGGTAGGTAACGCGCCAAAGCGATAACATCGAGACAACTAGCATAGCAATGATATTAGTGGTATCCAGGGTGACGGTCACCTTGCCTGAAATCTTGCTAGGAAGAAGAACGAGTCCAAGAAGAAGACAAATGGTCGAAGACGAACCAAGCATAGTCGAATGAATCCTCACGATCGCAATGAAACAGGAACTATCGAGAAGAAGCACAACCGGAAAGAAGCAAATAACATGGTAAACACACAACACATAAATATGACATGATGCACAACAAAGTATGATGCATGACAAAGGCTATATGATGCTACTCATGGTAAGTGATGATGCATACAAGAACATCACATGCAAGCAAGTTTAAATGAGGCCAGAAATAACATATAACAATTCCGGTAAGTCTCCATATGCAGATTTCGAAATTGGTCCAGATCTGAATAAAGAATTAAGTTTAAATTGTTAAACAGCAAGCTAAGATGCACCAAGATGATCTACGTGAAATTTTAGTCAAGTTACATATAAAGTTCATTTAATTCGGAGCTACGGCCTAGAAGATATGAACAAAACAAATTAGACATGGCATTGATGCAAAATGCATTCAAACATCAAGTAAACACACTCAAAACAAGGATTAAACATTACAAGATGAAACTACATGCAATTCTAAGCAAGTTTCATATAGAGCATGCTCTAAACGAGGCAACAGTGCAACACATACACTCCAAACAAGTTATAACAATAATTTGCCCAAAACAGCAACGAGACACTTTGCAATCATCAAAACAACATGCTTCAGGAATCATATGAGCACAAACTTGACATGCACTTCAAGTATAGATAACATAATTCAAATATCATTAAGGTTAAAGTTCATAGGCATCAATATTAAACCAATATGATCAATGCAAAAAGCAACTTTATAACACAGGGACATAAACATGAGCAGAGTTAATATGATGACATGTTTGAGGCATGAAACAAAGATGCTACAACAACATACATAGCAACCAAGGGCATGGCATCAAAGTACACGTAACAAAGATCAAATAACATCAAAGCATCATATGCATATGGCTCGTGAATTAATAGGAACCAACAAGACAAGACTGAATGTTGAAACAGTTTCAGCAAGTGTAAAACAGCAACATTATCATAGCATATTTGCAAGCATGGAATAGAGGTCATATGAAGTCCAAGATTAACAAACTTGGAATCTGGGCAAACAAATCATAATATAATTCAAAACATGTAATTGGAGCATCTCGAAAAGAGGCATGGATCAATTAACAACAAGCTCACAACATGGCATCACGAAGTCAATAGAAAACTGAAACATTATATAGGCATGTCCATGGCAATAAAAATGTATGCTACAGGACATATATGAGGCATCAAATGGCATGAAATGATAGAGCATAATATGTACATCAAAACATGTCAATTAAGCATCTCCAGATTATGCATGGATTGGTAGCATCAAGAAAACATGGCACCATGATATAACAGATTCAACAATGACAGAACATTAACAGCGAATAGCCCACTTCACAAGCTTGTTGCACTCCTCAAAGAGCATATAAAAATACATGGATTGCACCACAGTAAAGATGGCGTAATTATACTACTAAAACATGTAGACATGATGCTTAAAAGAAAATCACACGAAAAGATATAAAAATGACAAGTTATAAGAGTTTTCAGCAGTTAACAGCAACATGCACTTTTGCAGTAGAGATTAAGACATCAATATGCATCCTAACATGAATGCAAAGCACACCAACATGTATAGCATGAAAAGAAGAACATGTGCATATCAAGATCATCATCATAGGATCAACAGAGACAAAGTTACACTACTCACAAGATGCATACATGATGTTAACATGCAGCAGATTATATCACTTAGCAATTTTGTAGCAAAGATTAAGGCATGAATATGAATAGTAATATGAACACAAATGAAACTAGCATGTAGAGCATCAAGAGTTGACCATTTTGACATATCATGCACGCAAAACGAAGCAGTACACACAAAGTTATGGCCACCCAATCATGCAGACATATCGTTGAAATTCCTGGGACTTGGAGAGATTTTTACCCCGCGAAAAACTGGACGAGGATGTCCCGAGATGGAGGGATCCGGGCACGGCGGGGTGTTTGGATCGGCTCCTAGTGGATCTCATCCATCCTTGGCGGATCTGGCCGGAGTGGACTCCATCGAGCGGCGGGGCGACTCCGGCGACGACGGGGTGCGGTGCGATGACATGGAGGCCGCGGCGCGGGGTGGTGCGCGGCGGCTGGCGGCGGAGTGCGGGTGGCGGGGCGGCGACGCGCGGCGGTGCCGCGGGCTTCGAGGCGGCGTCGAGTGCGAGAGGGCGTGGCGTGGCGGCGATGACCGGTGCGCGACAGGCGGCGGTGGGCGTCAGGCGGTGTGAGGCGAACGACGGTGGGGCCGAGTCCGGCGGCGGCACTTGGCCTGGCGGCGGGTGGCTGCGGGCCTCGGTGCCCATATCGGGGCCGGGGCGGGCTTGGGGCGGGCCTGACGGGCCGCGGCGGCTGATGCGGGTGGAGGAGGCCGGTGGCGACACGAGACGCAAGGGGATTGGTCGAGGGGGCGGCGGCGGACTTTTCCGGCGCGGGATGGACATGTCCGGCGGCGAGAGGAGGAAGAAGACTAGGGTTTGATCCGGAATTTCGGGGGAGAGGGCCTATTTATAGGTAGAGGGAGCTAGGAGAGTCTAAATGAGGAGCGGTTTTCGTCCACATGATCATGATCCAACGGCGGAGAGCATGGAGGGGGTTACATGGGCTAGGTGGGTTGTGTGGAGGGGTGTTGGGCTGCAAAGAGAAAGGGGTCCGACGGTTAACGCGGTTAACCGTTGGGGCATCAAACGACCTCCAAATGGAACAAAATTTGACAGGTGATCTACCGGTGATGTACCAAGACCACTCGTCAACTCTCGGCCCATTCTGAGAATGTTTTTCTGTGGCTCACAAAATAAGATCTGGGAGGTGCGACGGGCGCGTGCGAGAGTGTCGGGCTGAGAACGGACAACGGAGAGTACCGGGAGGACCCGGACGGACGCAAGTTTTAAAAAATATGCAGATGAAATGCAGATGATGACATGGCAAAATGCAACACGCAAGCAAATGACGTGGCAATAACGGCGAATAAGTGGAAGACATCTGGCGCATCGGTCTCGGGGCGTTACAACATATCTGTATTTGCATAGTAAATGGAAAGCATCATACGTGTTTCCGTGGGGCTATTTTCGAAAGTACTTATAATTTGGTGAATAGTTCATGCAACAAGTGTCTAGTAAAACGGTAGCCTTGTGCTAAAACCGCTCACTGTGTTCCTTTCTCTGTCTGTCTTTTATTGAAGCATCATCCGCTTCTCCTTTTAGGGTGTGTTTGCTTTCGGTCACGAGCCAGAATGGTCTTCGGTCACGGGCCGGAATGGAATGGGTCTATTCCGCCCCTGGTCCTCGTCCTCGTGTTTAGTTGGGTTGGGGACCGAAACCAACTCGTCCTCCCGGATCGAATATACCATCAATATGCCAAATGCACGCGTTCCTCCAAATCGGAGGAATCACGCGGAACAGCCTCTCGCGAGGCGCTTTCACCTCCTCCCCCCCGATGCTACCTCTCGTCGCCAGCTGCTCCTCTTCCTCGATCCGCGCCTACGATCGCTCCTCTCCCTAGATCCGCACCGTCGGCCGCTCCTCTCCTAGATCCGCGCCGCCAGCCGCTCCTCTCCCTCAATCTGCGCCACCGGTAGCTCATTTTCTTCCCCTGCGGTGCCGTACGCTCATCTACCTCGTCTCGCTCAATCAGCTGCAGTCTGGCGGATGTGTGGCTCGCGGCTACGAAGGCGGGCATCAGCGTACAGTGCTCAACCGGCAGCGATGCGGAGTGTGCTCAGATCACGGACGGGAAGACGAGCGGCAACGGGGCGGCGGACGCGCGGCTCATGACCGGGAAGTCAGGCGGCGGCGTCTATCGATCAATCGTCGACTAAAGAGGCGGGCGACAGCGGCATACGTGAGTGGCACCGGGCACGTGGTTGTGGCAAGAGGGGTGCCGGCCGGCGGCCGGCTTCGGTGCCAGCAGCGGTTCTTGGCTTCTGAAGTTGTTCTTGCCTAGTTATTTTTACATGCTTGTTGAGATTGGTGACAAATTTTGTTGTCTATTTGTACATGTTTTGTTTTGCCTCTTGCAATTTTAAATTTCTGCATGTATATATAGACTAATGATGTCATTTATTTGGAATGATTGTGAAGAAAATTACAAATTAGTGGTGATGAAAAGACAAATAAAATGTTGTTTTGGAATTTAAATAAAATGTTTCTGAAAATACAATCACCGTTGCATGTATTGATGGAAAAGTAAACACCAATTTTAATATCTTTCATTCCATTCCATCCCACCAACCAAACATTGAGACGTAACCGTTTCATTCCACCTCATTATTCATACGAAACACAGAGATGGAACCACTCCATTCCTGTGGAACGAAACCATGACATTTCATTACACTTCGTTCCTAAACCAAACACACCCTTAGAACTCTTGTGTTCTAGCAGCAGTGATGTAGGTTAGAAGGACCCGAGCTATTCTGTTACAAATCACCGACAGACTACAACAACATAACAATAGTAGGGGACGTATTCCGAAAGCTTATCCGAAACAGGCAAGTCGATGTTGTATCTTTGATGTTTTCTGTATGGTTGCTAGTTATTCAATCTTTTTTCTTTTACGTGCTTCTACTAGTTTGTCTAGTTTCAAAAACTCGGATCTTTGGCTTATCAAATATTGTCAGTAAGGAAAAATTTGGGGCTGTGGTTCATGAATCTAGGACATGATTGTAAGTACCGCAAATTAAAGCTTATAAAGTTGGGATATGTACGCTAGTCACGGATACTGAAACTTAGGACATTATGTTAGTTATAGAAAGTGCAACTTACATCACATGCACTATCTGGTACCCTTATAAGAATTCGGATCACACAATTATTAAGTACTAGATGATATCCCGCGCGTTGCTGCTGAAATTGCTTGCAATATATTTTGATGAGATTTGGTTATATATACATGAACATGAATAGAAAATGAACAGTTGTAAAACATAGGTAAGTGTAAGATGAACATTGCTTAGTAAAATCATGCACATTCTGATCATCAAGAATTTAGAACTACATATGTATGATCAAATGATTTGGGCTTAGGGTCACAAAGTTTCACAACTAAAGTTTAGTTTGCCATTTCTTAAGCTATGCATTGTTCAAAGATAGTAGTACACGTGTTGGTAAGCATATCATGTATGCTGAGCATGTAATAAAAACATGAATGAGAAGTGGACCTAATTGAGCAACTATAAAAAATTTAGTGGGAGGCTTACATATAGCTACAACAAAGTTGGAGAAGTGTAATGAGCTCAATTTCAATAGTGCAGCCAAGTAAAAAGCATCTGGCACCGGCTTCGCACAAATATTTCAGGTCAAAAAGGACCAACAAAACTATCAAATAGGAACACTTCTATGCCATGCTCTGTTGCATACAAATAACAAAAGTAACTTCAGAAACGGCAACGACGTGTGTGAGGTGCTTTGTTAGTTTTGGTTGCTTGTATTTTGAATTTTTTATAAGTGCATCACATAACTTTCCATCTAGTTCCCCCCCCCATAGATAAATTAGAAACTGGATGTGTTATAAAAATGACATTTACTTTAGTTTAACATGGAAAATTCAAGAACTAAAGGCGTGCACATGCAAGAAAAATAGTCAATGTTTTATTATCATCACTGGACAAACCATGATGCCTTCTCCCCCTAAATATATACTAATCTAGAGTCAGATGATTTGAAATGGAGTGAGATGCATATTATGAACAATTTTGTCACACCAGATATATATCGAAACTGCAGTATATTTGTATATGGTAGCAGAACTCTCGAACTTTGGATCTGATTCCCTTCATCCCAAATAAGGTATGTTTATCTATAATAAGTTCTCTATGCACATTATTTACTTTGACATAATATATACATTAATGATTCATCTTTAGTTGTTCATACCGGAAGCATATAGATCATCATTAATATCTATAAACTGTATTTTTTTTGAACAGTCATCGGGGGGGGGGGGGAGAGCTTTCCCACCTGAATATATTACCACTCAGATGAAGGATCCGAGAGTTACAACAGGAGTATGGTATAATTTTTCCCTCAGAAGGGGTTGCAGAGGATAGAAAGTGTAGCCACTGTCTAGTAGAGGAACTATCCTCAGTCTTTTTGAAACAGAAAACCCAGAGGGAGAAATCTGCTACAATATTTCTTATCGTTACTCGGGGTGGGTGGTCTTCATTTCTGAACACAAAGGCATTTCTTGAGTCCCATAGCTTCCAGGTAACAGTCAAGGCCACCGATGGCCAGATGTTAGGGTTGAGGCCCTGAACTACCGGGTGTTGGTGAAGCATAGTGAGAGAGGACGAGGCAGGCAGGTTGAGGCGAAACCACACTTGTGCAGCATAGGAGAAATTGGAGATGAGGTGGAGAGCATCTTCACACGGATCTTGGCATTGTGGGAAGGCTGCAGATTGAGCAATATGTTTGTGGAACATGTTGGCATTCATATTTAGGCGGTCACGGAGGAGAAGCCATGCGAAGACCTTGACTTTGATCGGGACCTTGGAGGACCAGACAAAATCATGGTGTGGATCAAAAGAGTCCTCTGCAACAATGGAACTGTAGGCATTCTTAGCTGAGAAAGGAAGCCCATGCGTGAGGGCCGCTCATCTGGCCGGTCAGCCTGTTGGAAATCCTGCAGCAACAATAAAACACAGTCCAACCCACGAGCAGCAGCATTAGTAAGACGGTTCCATAGTTCGATAATAAGCTGTTTTGCCAAATGGTAGCCACTAAAACCTTGTCATCCAAGGAGTGAGAGCATAGGTGTGGGAAGACTTTCTAGAGAGGGGAGTGGAGAAGCCATTTATCAAGCCAAAAAAAGGTGGAGAGGCCATTGTATGTTATCACGAAGGAGTGCTCAATAAGGAGAGGAAGGTTTTTGTTCACTATTTTCCAGAGGAAGGAGGGACTGGAGGTTTTAGCTGCAATGCCAAGTGGATATTTTTAATGGTACCACCGAGTCCAAGGGATGTTTGGGTGTTGCAGTATTTTGGAAGAAAACTTCATGAGAAGGCAGCGATTATGAATTTCTAGATTTTTAATGCCTAGACCACCAAGTTCTTTAGGTTTGCAAACGTTTTTCCAAGCTACCAGACAACTCGCACCCGTGCATGTTTCCTCATTGGACTAGAAGAAGGCTCTCCTAATGGCGTCAAGCTTAGCTAGGATAGACTTAGGGAGGCAGAAAATGGACATGAAATATACGGCTAGGGAGTCAAGGACTGCTGTCAGCAAAGTTAACCTTGATCCACGGTAGAGCAGACGTGCTACCCATCCGAAGAGAAATTTCCAAAAGTTGTCGATGATAGGGTCGAAAGCTGAGAGGGGTAGCTTGGTAGGGGAGAGTGGGAGACCTAGATAGATCAGCGGGAAGGAGGAGAAGTTACATCCAATAGCTACTGCGATGTTGTTTTGAGTGGAGGTATCTGTGGCAATGGTGAGGAGAGATGTTTTTTGGAATTTGATGACCAGGCCAGTCACAAGGGAGAAATCACCAAGGGTGTTCTTGAGAGTTGTGGTTGCGACAACGTTGGCAGCGGCAATGATAAGTTTATCATCGGCATATTGGAGGGTTACTGGAGGCGCATTAGCATTGAGAGAATGGCACAGTTCGTTTTGCTGGAACGCCTGGGCGATCATCCGTTGTAGAACATCAGCTACAATGATGAACAATTAGGGCAAGAATGGATCCCCTTGTCGAAGGCCATTTCTACATTAGATCCAAAATCTCGGATTGCCATTAAGGAGAATGGTCGTTTTGCCAGTATGAAGAATGTTGTTGACCCAGGCACAGAAGATTGGAGGGAAACCCCTTGCTTGAAGGATAGTTATGAGAGAGGACCAACAGATCGAGTCAAATGCTTTACCGAAATCAAGTTTGAATACCATATGGTCGGAGCTTTTCGAGTGTGGCAAGCGCTAAGGATGTCGGCGGCATAAACGAAATTTTCGGCTATGTTGCGTCCGTGGAGGAACCCAGTTTGGTCGTAGTGGATGAGGAGTGGGATGAGCGGTTTTACTCGATTGGTGAGAACCTTGGCCACCGCTTTTGGAGTGCAGTTTTGAAGAGAGATCAGTCAAAATGCATCTGGGGAGGTTGGGGCTTGGGATTTAGGGAGGAGAACCATGAAAGCTCGATTGAAGCGCTCCAGAGATGCGGTTTGATCATGGAAAGCAGAGAAGAACGGGAAGATGCAGTGTTTGATTTCATGCTAGTATTTGCGAAAGAAAATTGATCCGAATCCGTCCGGGCCTGGGCTAGCATGTGTGTTCATGGTTAGAAAGGCATGGTGAATATCCTCTTGGGAAACGGGTTTGCAAGACCACTTAGTTCAGGTAACATGGATGGGTAGAGATGGAGCAAGTTGAAGTTCCAAGTAGCATTTTTTGTGATCTCGATGAGTTGCTGGAAGTATGTTTTTAGGAGCTCAGCTTTGTGTTCGTGTACGAAGATTTCATTATTGTCATGGATAAGCATCGGAATTTTATTTGATCGCGAGCATTGAGTGGCAGATGCATGGAAGAACCTGGAATTTTCATCGCCCTCGACGGCCCCCCTAATCTTGCCCTGCTGTTTTTAGAATGCAATTTTTTGTCTGATAGCACGTTGCAATAGATCAGCAATTGTGAGCCTAAGTTTCTGTTCAAGCAGGGAAAGAGGGGCAAGTTTTTCGTTAAGGTCGAGAGCCAGAACTACGAGTTTTCAGTTTGCCTCTCTTTGGTAGATGGACCGAAGTGATTTGGCCCAAGTCTTGAGAGCTGAGCGGGTTTTTTTTAGATTTTGTGCGAGGCAGGCGGCAGAGTCCGTAGTAGGCCTAGGGCTGCTTTCTTCATTGGGCCGCCAAATGTTTTGAATGATGCCTTTGCAGACCTGGAATGAGGTACAGAAGCGTTCAAACCGAATGATGCCTTTGCAGACCTACGAACCTTACTCCTCGTCTGAAAAGTCTGCAACATTATACGTTGCAGCCCGAGAACGGGTCAACACATGGAATATGCTGGCAATGTAACACAGAAGAGCAATAACAGAATAATGCTACTACTACATGCATATTTGGCTGGTGGAAAGCTCTATGGTTACAGTTTTTGCGAAAAGCCAATTTTTCCCTACTACAAAGGAATCGGTTTTAATTTAACTATCATGGAAGTTGAAACATCATTTGAGAAGGTACACCCCAACTCAATGATCCCAATTAAAAGTAATTTAACAACCCAAGCAAAATTGATTTTAGAGTGTTGAGATACATGCGAATACTCAAGTACTAGATACTCAGAATTGTCCATAACCGGGGACACGGCTAACCATGATTAGATTGTGCACTCTGTAGAGGTTTGCGCACTTTTCCCCGCAAGACTCGATCGCCTCCGTTGATTCTTGCACTGCATGGTGTTTGAGAGACGGATGACCGAGACACAGTCTTTCAGAAGCATTAACTCTCTACTCCGGGCAGACCATACCAAACCTACAAACCCACTACCTGCTGATCCACCTCTTCAAGAGCTTCACGCAACTTACTCAAACTATGCTAGAGCCCATAATAGCTTGCGGCTGCACACGGAAGTTTCTATCATGAATAGAGTCAGTTCCCTTTGAGCCTGGGTGGCGGTCCATAGGAGAATCACACGGTAACCCCGAGATTTCCAAAAACAAAACAGGCAATCACTGGTAACCCCAGGTGCCTCAATCCACCCAGATGTGTATTAAAGTTGCCACCTTAAGTAAACCATTAATTAACAATCTCACATCTGTCATGGATATCACTCAAACCCAATCCACGTCTACGAGCATAGCATGGCAATATAAGCATAACGTAGAAGTAACTCCCAAGGGTTTGATAATAAACAGGGCAATAGGTTCTACCTCAGCAACTACTTCCCAACCCACAAGTTAAAGACATCTTAGTCATGCAATGTTTGAGGGTTGAAACTAATGCATAAAAACTGGGTATGAAAAGAGTATGATCAATGTGTTACTTGCCTTGCTGACGATCCGGGTATCCTAGAGACTCGTAGTAACACGCTTCGCACTCCGGGAATTCTAGCGCAAGCAAACAATAACATACATAAGCAACAATCAAAGATGCACAAGTAGAACTCCAGATAAAAGAGTCTGACCGGAGAGTTCAACTTAAGAACTCCGGTTTTGCAAGAAGAATCAAATCAAACGAAGCAACGAAACTCAAACGGCAAATGAAACAACATCATTTTACTAATCTGGATTTAAGCCAAATTTTACAGAAGAAAAATCTTGTTTGAGTTGATTATTCGGAAAGAGGGTTTCGAGACGAAACTCCAGGCGCTTGAATCGCCTGATTCCGATAAACGAGCGAAAAGATAAACAGGTTTGAAAAACAGATTAGAAATCGCGATCAGAATAATCACGAAATAAAACCGATAAAAAGAAAAACGTCGAACTGCTAAACAGACGGACGTTCGTTAGCAGAAACTAAACAGAGAACACGTTCGTTAAAACGAACGAGCGAACGAACGTTCGTTAAGTAAATAAATCAAAAAAAATAAACCGATCTAAAAAAACGATCTAGGGTTTTCAAAAAAACCGAGGGTTTATTTAAGAAAACCGGCGGCGGGGTTTGGGTACCTCCAGCGACTCGTCCGGCGGGGCGGCGGCTCCGGCGGGGCTTCGGCGGCGGTGGCGGGCTGCGGGGCTGCGGCGGGAGGCGGCGGCGGCGACGCGGGGCTGCGGCAGCGGCTCCGGCGGCGGGCTGCGGGTGCGGTGGCGGCGGCGGGCTGCGGTGGTGGTGGTGGCGATGTGGCGGCGGGGCGGCGGCTTTGTAGGGGGCGGGGCGGGGCTGGCTTGGGCGAGGGGGCGCCCGGGGTGGAGTCCGGCTCGGACCCGCCCTCGGCGTTCGTGCCGCGCACGGCACGCGCGCGGGGAAGGCGGCGGCGGCTGGCTGGGCCTTCGGCCCAGTCGGGCGCGAGGGTTTTTTTTAGACATTCCGTCGAAAGAAAAATTCCTAGAAAAATAAATAAAAATCTAAAAATTCCAAAACAAGTCTTCTCGGTCTAAATAAAATATTTAGAACAAGATGAACTTTTCTTGGCCCCTAAAATGCAATTTTAAAATATGCAACATTTTCTAGGAGCAAATAAAATCCCGAAAATAAATTCAAATAAAATCCCAAAATGATTTTAACATTTTTCCTCTGATATTTCAATTATTTTGGAGAAGTCATATTATCTCCCCTCATTTATTATTTTAAAATGAAATATTTTCCGGAGAGAAAATAATTAAAATCAAATCCTCGTCTTCACTATTTGATAAAATTTCAAATATGAAAATTAGAAAATCCCCAACTCTCTCCGAAGGTCCTTGAGTTGCTTAGGATTTCGAGGATTGCAAATGAAAAAGCAATAAAATATGATATGCATGTATGACCTATGTATAACATGCCAAATTGAAAATTTGGGATGTTACAAAACCTACCCTCTTAAGATGAATCTTGCCCTCGAGATTCGGGTTGGCTAGAAAATAGGTGCGGATGGTCCTTGCGAATATCTTCCTCTCGTTCCTAGGTGGCTTCCTCCTCAGAATGATGACTCCACTGAACCTTGCAAAATTTGATCACCTTGTTGCGAGTGACTCGGCTATCAAACTCAAGAATCTTAACTGGCTTCTCCTCATAGGTCAGGTTATTATCCAGTCGAATCGCCTCCAACGGTACTGTATCATTCAACGGTATATCGGCCATCTCAGCATGGCACTTCTTTAGCTGTGATATGTGAAACACATCGTGAACTCCTGACAATCCTTCTGGTAACTCCAGCTTGTAGCCAACTTCTCCCATCCATTCCAAAATACGATACGGTCCTACGAATCTCGGGGCTAATTTTCCCTTAACTCCAAATCGTTTTACTCCCCTCAAGGGTGATACTCGTAGATAGGCTCTATCTCCAACTTCATAAGTTACTTCCTTGCGTTTTGAGTCTGCGTAACTCTTCTGTCTGGACTGAGCAACCTTTAGTCTGTCTCTGATCAGTTTGACTTTCTCCTCTGATTCTTTGATCAAATCTGGTCCAAACAACTGACGATCTCCTACCTCGTCCCACATCAATGGTGTTTTACACCTGCGTCCATACAGAGCTTCGAATGGTGCCATCTTCAAACTGGCCTGGTAACTGTTGTTATAAGAAAACTCTGCGTACGGCAAATTGTCATCCCAACTAGATCCATAATCTAGCGCGCAGGCTCTTAGCATATCCTCCAGAGTCTGATTGACTCTCTCTGTCTGTCCATCGGTCTGCGGGTGAAAAGCTGTACTGAACTCCAATCGGGTTCCCAAAGTCTGGTGTAACTGATGCCAAAACTTTGAAGTAAACTGAGTCCCTCTATCAGATACGATGCTCCTCGGAACTCCATGTAAACATACGATCCTGGTCATATATATCTTGGCCAACTTCGCACTGGTATATGTTGTTTTCACCGGGATGAAATAAGCTACCTTAGTCAATCGATCCACAACTACCCATATAGAATCATATCCTGTCTTGGTTCTGGGTAATCCGGTAATAAAGTCCATACCAAGTTTATCCCACTTCCATTCGGGTATTGGCATAGGCTGTAACAGTCCTGCTGGCTTCTGATGTTCTGCCTTCACCTTCTGACATACATCACATACGGCTACATACTCGGCAATATCCTTCTTCATTCCAGTCCACCAGAAATGTTCCTTCAAGTCTAGATACATCTTGGTGTTTCCGGGGTGAATCGAGTATGGTGAGTCATGGGCCTCCTGAAGTATCAACTTCTTGATCTCCGAATTGTTGGGCACATAAATTCGGTCCTCAAACCATAAGGTATCGTGCTCATCTTCGCGAAAACCATTGGCTTTACCTTCGCCCATCCTCTCTCTTATCTCAGCAATCTCTTTGTCTTCCTTCTGAGCTTCTCGAATCTTGTCCAACAGTGTTGACTGAACTTCCATGTTGCAAGAAAACCTCTTGGAACAATCTCCAATCGTAGTTCCATGATCTCTACAGCTAATTCTTTTGGCATTCCATTGCTCACAAGAACATTAGCATAACTCTTCCGGCTCAAGGCATCTGCTACGACATTGGCTTTTCCTGGATGGTAGTGTAGCTTCATGTCGTAATCCTTTATAAGTTCCAACCATCTCCTCTGCCTGAGGTTCAACTCCTTCTGTGTGAAAATGTACTTCAAGCTCTTATGATCCGTGTACACATCACAACGGTTTCCAATAAGATAATGTCTCCAGGTTTTTAGTGCATGCACCACGGCTGCTAACTCCAAATCATGCGTGGCATAGTTCAACTCGTGTGGCTTCAGTTGTCGTGAGGCATACGAAACAACTTTTCCTTCTTGCATAAGCACACATCCAAGTCCCAAGCGAGAGGCGTCACAATACACTTGAAACTCCTTATGTATATCTGGCAAAGTTAGCACTGGGGCTGTAGTCAATCGTTCCTTCAGCTCTTGAAAACTTGTCTCGCACTCCTCCGTCCATTTGAACTTAGTATCCTTCTTCAGCAATTCAGTCATTGGTTTAGCAATTTTGGAAAAATTCTCAATGAATCTCCGATAATATCCTGCTAGTCCAAGAAAACTGCGGATCTCGCCAACTGAAGTGGGTGCCAACCATTCAGTGACCAACTGAACCTTACTGGGATCTACTGCTATGCCCTCTCCTGATATAACATGCCCAAGAAATCCAACTTCTTTCAACCAAAATTCGCACTTGCTGAATTTGGCATATAACTGATGTTCCTTGAGTTTCTCGAGAACCAAACGCAAGTGTTCCGCATGCTCTTCTTCGTTCTTCGAGTATATCATAATGTCATCAATGAATACCACAACAAACTTGTCCAAATACTCCATGAATACCTTGTTCATCATACTCATGAAATAGGCAGGGGCGTTAGTCAGTCCAAATGACATGACCGTATACTCGTATAATCCATACCGAGTGGTAAACGCTGTCTTGGGTATATCCTTCTCTCGGATCTTCAACTGATGGTATCCTGATCGTAGATCAATCTTCGAAAACACCTTAGCTCCTTGTAACTGATCAAACAGATCATTGATCATTGGTAAGGGATACTTGTTCTTTATTGTTACTTAATTTAGAGCTCGGTAGTCAATAACCATCCTTAGGGATTTATCCTTCTTCTCCACCAAAAGTACTGGGGCTCCCCAAGGTGATGAGCTTCTACGAATGTAACCTTTCTCCAACAACTCCTTAATCTGTTTCTTAATTTCCTCCAGATCATTTGCTGGCATCCGATAGGGTCTCTTGGATATCGGTCCTGTTCCTGGCAATAGCTCTATCAAGAATTCGATGTCTCTATCCGGTGGCATACCTGGTAACTCTTCGGGGAAAACATCCGGAAAATCCTTTACTACAGGTACTTCCTCCTGTACAACTCCCGTGAGGGTGTTTACTTGGCTCCTCCTACGCACATGCCTAGATACATACTTAATCCTTGTTCCCTCCGGGGTGGTAAGATAAATCGACTTACTAGCACAGTCAATACTTCCTTCATACTTTGACATCCAGTCCATACCTAATATCACATCCAATCCTTGTGACTCCAAGATAATTAGGTCAAACGCAAATACATGCGTGCCAATGATTAGGGGTATCTGGGTGCACCATCTGCTATCCATGTACTCTGATCCCGACGAGCTCACTAAGAGGGGTGTCCTAAGGGTTTGGGTTGGCAACTTAAACTTTTCCACAAATCCCCTTGATATGTATGAATGCGATGCACCAGTATCGGAAAGAACAATAGCGGTAAATGACTGAACCAAAAACTTACCTATTACCGCGTCCGGCTGCTCTTCAACCTCCTCCACGTTAACGTGGTTCACTTGACCTTTATTGAATGGATTGGGCTTCTTCCCTGTGCTCCCGTTTCCATTCCCGTTCTTTCCTTCAGAGCAGTCATTGGCGTAGTGCCCTGTCTTCCTGCACTTGTAGCAAACGACTTGGCTTAAGTCCCTCTTTGCGGGTGTGGATGGGTTAGAGCGGTTCTGATTATTGTTGGCTCCATTCCCATTCCCGTTATTTGCACCATTATGGTTATGCGATCCTCCTCCAGCATGATTATGTCCTGCATGGTTATGAACAAGTCCTCCTGAGTTCGGAGTCAAACGGGGCTTCTGGTGAGCTCCTGAATTGTATTTTCCTTGTCCATACTTCCTCTTACGATTATCGATCTGCTGCTGCTTCCCTTCAATCATCAGGGCCTTGTCTACCAACTCCTGGTAGTTGTTGAAGGTTGCTACCATCAACTGCATACTCATCTCATCATTCAGCCCTTCCATAAACTTCTCCTGCTTCGCGGCATCTGTGGCCACATCATCAGGGGCATAACGTGACAACTTGCTAAACTCATCCACGTACTGACCAACAGTACGATTCCCCTGGCGTAGGTTGCGAAACTCACGCTTCTTCATCTGCATAGCTCCAGTCGAGACATGGGCAGTGCGAAAAGCCTGCTAAAACTGAGCCCATATGACAGTGTCGATAGGATAGGTGGCTGTGAAATTCTCCCACCATGCTGCTGCAGGTCCATCCAGTTGGTGTGCGGCAAAACACACCTTCTCAGCATCTGTGCATCCAGCGGTGGTTAACTCCCTTCCAATACGACGTAGCCAATCATCTGCAACTATTGGCTCGATGCTACTGGGGAACACCGGCGGCTATAACCTTAAGAAACGGGCGAGGTTATCCACTGGCGGCGGGTTGTTGTTGTTGGCATTGTTGTTATTGGCATTGCCCTGGTTCTGAACTAACAACTACATCAGGGCATTCTGCTGCTGAATCAACTGGGTGATCTCCGGTGGGAAAACAAACTCAGGGTCTCTCCTCGGAGGCATCTGATGGGTTTAGATGGAAGAGATTTAGAATAGAAAAAGATCTAGGGGAAACACTACCCATATGTATATGAGGCAAACACAAGCATTCATTCAATCAATCAAGCAAGGGCATACAAAGCGGTCTAGGACTATCGCAAAAGTGCTCACTACTACTAGTTATATGGGGGAATACTAGTATCATATGGTGGTCATCTAAAAATTTTGATCGGTGGAAGACTCCATGATGTCTGCTCCAGCTTCATCTTCGTAGTCATCATCACTTGAATCTGAATCTGTGTCGTTGATGATGATGCAGTTGTCCGGGTGAATGGGGTCTTCTTTCGGAACTGGTCCTCCCATGAAAATTCCGATCTTCTCGACTAGGTCATCATTCTTCTCCAATAGCGTCTTAATTTCCTTCTCATATCCATCGCGTGTGAACTTAAGTTCTTCCTCCAGCTCGAAGATCCTGGTCTTCGCTTTCTTCAACTCGTTCATGTCTGCGCACATCTGGTTCTCCTGACGTCGAATGTGCTGGTTTTGCTCCTGGATAAAGGCTGCGACAGATCTATCCTTCCTGGTGCTGATCATCTCCCATTGTTCATCTCGGCGCCCACATATTTGATAGGTGGTATCCTCTAGTTCTTTGTTGTAGATTTCTCCAATGCGTCCCATGGTAATATGAGCTGCCATACTCTTGCCAAGGCTCCAGGTGGGTGCTTCGAAAGAAAACTCTATAGGTTTGGATTTTGGCGAGAACGTCCTTCCTGGAACTCGTACTTGAATCATCCAGCGCTCTTCTTTCGGTAGGGTGGCGTTGTTCGTCCCGGTGAAGCTTGGTATTCCAATATTCAAGTACCTAGTGACTTCCCTCAAGTGGCGTCCAAAAGGTGTGTCTTCATCTGGTTGTGCAAACTTGGTCTTCATCTCCTTCATCCTAAAGGGTGGAAAGAGAAGAGGAGTTAGAAATGAGAAGAGAGTGTGATCTATGGTTTATCTTAGTGGTCGTGTCCTACACTCAGCGTGTGCTCTGATACCATCTTGTAGCGACCCGACCTCAGATGGTCAAGTCTCTGTGCTCAGGTGTCATCCCTGGATCAGTAATGCTGACACCACACAGTACTTCGAAGGATTTATAACAGAGTAGCAATCACACACTTATTACATCGAATGTCTCAAAAGAGAACTTATTACAATAATATGGCTTAAGGCCATCTAATGCGATAACAGCGGAAGGCTTGGAAGATAAAGTGAGTCCATCAACTCCAACGGCATAACTGAGCTGCACGGCAAGGACCTACGAACCTTACTCCTCGTCTGAAAAGTCTGCAACATAATACGTTGCAGCCCGAGAACGGGTCAGCACATGGAATATGCTGGCAATGTAACACAGAAGAGCAATAACAGAATAATGCTATTACTACATGCATATTTGGCTGGTGGAAAGCTCTATGGTTACAGTTTTTGCGAAAAGCCAATTTTTCCCTACTACAAAGGCATCAGTTTTAATTTAACTATCATGGTAGTTGAAACATCATTTGAGAAGGTACACCCCAACTCAATGATCCCAATTAAAAGTAATTTAACAACCCAAGCAAAATTGATTTTAGAGTGTTGAGATACATGTGAATACTCAAGTACTAGATACTCAGAATTGTCCATAACCGGGGACACGGCTAACCATGATTAGATTGTACACTCTGCAGAGGTTTGCGCACTTTTCCCTGCAAGACTCGATCGCCTCCGTTGATTCTCGCACTGCATGGTGTTTGAGAGACGGATGACCGAGACACAGTCTTTCAGAAGCATTAACTCTCTACTCCGGGCAGACCATACCAAACCTACAAACCCACTACCTGCTGATCCACCTCTTCAAGAGCTTCACGCAACTTACTCAAACTATGCTAGAGCCCATAATAGCTTGCGGCTGCACACGGAAGTTTCTACCATGAATAGAGTCAGTTCCCTTTGAGCCTGGGTGGCGGTCCATAGGAGAATCACACGGTAACCCCGGGATTTCCAAAAATAAAACAGGCAATCACTGGTAACCCCAGGTGCCTCAATCCACCCAGATGTGTATTAAAGTTGCCACCTTAAGTAAACCATTAATTAACAATCTCACATCTGTCATGGATATCACTCAAACCCAATCCACGTCTACGAGCATAGCATGGCAATATAAGCATAACGTAGAAGTAACTCCCAAGGGTTTGATAATAAACATGGCAATAGGTTCTACCTCAGCAACTACTTCCCAACCCACAAGTTAAAGACATCTTAGTCATGCAATGTTTGAGGGTTGAAACTAATGCATAAAAACTGGGTATGAAAAGAGTATGATCAATGTGTTACTTGCCTTGCTGACGATCCGGGTATCCTAGAGACTCGTAGTAACACGCTTCGCACTCCGGGAATTCTAGCGCAAGCAAACAATAACATACATAAGCAACAATCAAAGATGCACAAGTAGAACTCCAGATAAAAGAGTCTGACCGGAGAGTTCAACTTAAGAACTCCGGTTTTGCAAGAAGAATCAACTCAAACGAAGCAACGAAACTCAAACGGCAAATGAAACAACGTCGTTTTACTAATCTGGATCTAAGCCAAATTTTACAGAAGAAAAATTTTGTTTGAGTTGATTATTCGAAAAGAGGGTTTCGAGACGAAACTCCAGGAGCTTGAATCGCCTGATTCCGATAAACGAGCGAAAAGATAAACATGTTTGAAAAACAGATCAGAAATCGCGATCAGAATAATCGCGGAATAAAACCGATAAAAAGAAAAATGCCGAACTGCTAAACGGACGGACGTTCGTTAGCAGAAACTAAACAGAGAACGCGTTCGTTAAAACGAACGGGCGAACGAACGTTCGTTAAGTAAATAAATCAAAAAAAAATAAACCGATCTAAAAAAACGATCTAGAGTTTTCAAAAAAAACCGAGGGTTTATTTAAGAAAACCGGCGGCGGGGTTCGGGTACCTCCGGCGACTCATCCGGCGGGGCGGCGGCTCTGGCGGTGCTTCGGCGGCGGCGGCGGGCTACGGGGCTGCGGCAGCGGCTCCGGCGGCGGGCTGCGGGTGCGGCGGCGGCGGCGGGCTGCGGTGGTGGTGGTGGATGTGGCGGCGGGGCGGCGGCTTTATAGGGGGCGGGGCGGGGCTGGCTTGGGCGAGGGGGCGCCCGGGGTGGAGTCTGGCTCGGACCCGCCCTCGGCGTCTGTGCCGCGCACGACGCGCGCGCGGGGAAGGCGGCGGCGGCTGGCTGGGCCGGCCTGCTCGGCTGGGCCTTCGGCCCAGTCGGGCGCGAGGTTTTTTTTAAACATTCCGCCGAAAGAAAAATTCCTAGAAAAATAAATAAAAATCTAAAAATTCCAAAACAAGTCTTCTCGGTCTAAATAAAATATTTAGAACAAGATGAACTTTTCTTGGCCCCTAAAATGCAATTTTAAAATATGCAACATTTTTCTAGGAGCAAATAAAATCCTGAAATAAATTCAAATAAAATCCCAAAATGATTTTAACATTTTTCCTCCGATATTTCAATTATTTTGGAGAAGTCATATTATCTCCCCTCATTTATTATTTTAAAATGAAATATTTTCCGGAGAGAAAATAATTAAAATCAAATCCTCGTCTTCACTATTTGATAAAATTTCAAATGTGAAAATTAGAAAAGCCCCAACTCTCTCCGAAGGTCCTTGAGTTGCTTAGGATTTTGAGGATTGCAAATGAAAAAGCAATAAAATATGATATGCATGTATGACCTATGTATAACATGCCAAATTGGAAATTTGGGATGTTACAAAAGCCTTCGAAGACTTTGGAATTGTCAGCTTCCATGATCACAACACAACGATACTTGCCAAAGACAACAACCATATCAAGATCGCAAAGCATTGAGACAGACATGAGGTTGTATCCTAAGGACTCGACAACATGACTTTGTCCATTTGTTGATCCTTTGAGATCGCCACCTTACCTAGACCCAATACCTGACTTTTGCATTTGTCAGCGAAGATGATATGCTTCAGATGTGACGGTGATAAAGGAGTGTCCATCAAGAGATTCTTGTCACCAGTCATGTGATTCATACATCCATTATCGAGGACCCACTCGTTTGCTTTGGGTTGATCATCCTACAGATGAATTAGTGCAACTTACGAACTCATATACTTCATCAGTGAAGAATATGACATCAATATCATCAGATCAATTTCATCAAGAAACAACACAAATAAATGAGTATGAGGACATGTGAAATGAACGTTCATTTCATCGTGATTAGCCTGTGTCCTTTCAGGCAATTTCAGGTCTCCAGCACATTCTTCAGACATTTTGTGCACGTCTGGAGACCTGACCCTGCATAAGAGATTATTTCTTTTCTTCACCACCCACATCTGGAGGGGTGGCAAAGAATTCATCACTCTGCGAGCACCATATGAGAAAGGTGACATAGACGCCAGTCCACTTCGTTTCACATAAGAGGGGTTAGGATAAGCATATGAATAAGCAGAGAAATTCTTCGAGGACTTATGAACATAATGATTTGAAGAATAATGCTCATATTCATAGCCCTTAGCTCTACCCTGCGAAACAAAAGGATTAGCACGATGATGGTCATATGAGGACTTTGATCCTTTTGAGGAATTGGATCCACGTGAGGAATTTGGACCACTTGAGGACTTGGATCCATATGAAGAATTTGGTTCATATGAAGAAGTTGATCTGGGGTTCCTATTTTTCAATGGTGGTGTCATGAGGACATTCACCTGAAGACTTTCAAGGCAACTTTTGGGAACCCATATTTTCTTCATAGGAGAACCGTTCCTGCAGTTAGTCCCAACATATCTAGCAAATACTTCACCATTCTGATTTTTGAACAGTTTATAGTTAGAGTCAAATGACTCATCAGAAGAATGAGGAGATTCACATGTAAAGCCAGATAAGTTGGATGGATCAATTGGAGGTCCCTTTGCAGCAACCCATGAGGTTTTGGGGTACTGCTCAGGCTTCCAATATGTTCCATCAGCATTGAGTTTCCTCTCAAAGGCAATACCCTCTTTCCTAGGGTTTCTGTTGAGGATATGCTTTTTGAGCACATCACAAAGTCTGATGCCCTTTGAGGCTTTTGTATGCCTGTCATGTACAATTCCTTCAGCCCTACATCATCAGTGATACTTGCATTGTCCTTAGATGAGTAATTAGTGATAGCAGAGACAGGTGAAGGATTTGTAACATTAGAAGCATTTGAACATTCAGGTGAAGAATTAGCAGATTCACGTTCAATGCACTTTAGACATGGAGGAACAAATTCTTCCTGGGTAGCGCTGATTTGTTGAGCCAGTAATGAATCACGCTCCTTCTGAAGATCTTCATAACTCACTCTTAGCTTCTCAAGATCTTGCTTTCTTTGAAGAAATTCATAAGAAAGCCTCTCGTGATCAGATAAGAGAGTGTTATGATGACTTTGAAGATTGTCAAACTTAGACTGAAGTCTCTGAAGATTTTCAGTTAAGTTTTTAGTGCGATCCATTTCTTAACCCAACATATCATCACTTTTGTCTAGCATGTTTTGAAGCTTATCAATAGTCGTTTGTTGTTTCATAGCAATTTTAGCAAGTTTAGAGTAGCTAGGCTTAAGATTTTCATCAGATTCATCCTCACTTGATTTAGAGCAGGGGTATTTAGTTACCTTGGCACCCTTTGCCATGAAGCAATAGGTGGGAGAGTAGTCATTATTGCCTTCATCAGCATTGTTGGTGTTGCCATTTTCTTCAGAGTTGAAGATAGACTTGCTGACGAACGCGGTAGCAAGAGCCAGGCTTGCCACGCCAGACTCGGACTCCTTGGATGCCTCCTCTTCCTCATGATCCTCAGATTCAGCCTCAGAATCCATTTCCTTGCCAATGAATGCCCGAGCTTTCTTGGAGATGCTCTTCTTGTGAGATGAAGACTTCGAGGATTTTGACGATGAAGATTTTGAAGATTTCTTCTTCTTCTTGGCATCATCAGAACTGTAATCCTTGTATTTCTTCTTCTTCAATTCATTGTGCCATTGAGGACAATCTTGAATGTAGTGACCAGGCTTTTTGCATTTGTGACATAGCCTCTTCTTATAGTCACTAGATGAGGAATCGTTGCTCCTTGAGGATTTTCCAAAGCGGACACGTCTTGAGAACTTCTGGAGTTTCTTCACTAGCTGTGCTAGCTCCTGGCTCAGTTCTTCAGGATCACCAAGGCTGCTAGTAAAGTCCTCTTCTTCAGACTCAGATACTGCCTTGGCCTTCAGAGCACGTGGTTTGCCATAGATTGAACCATAGAGATCTCTCTTCTCAGCAAGCTGGAACTCATGAGTGTTTAGCCTCTTGAGGATATCAGTAGGATCAAGTGACTTGAAATCAGCACGCTCTTGAATCATTAGTGCCAGAGTGTCAAATGAAGAATCGAGCGATCTCAGCAATTTCTTCACCACCTCATGGTCGGTGATATCAGTGGCGCCAAGCGCTTGAAGCTCATTTGAGATATCAGTGAGGCGATCGAAGGTTTGCTGAACATTTTCATTGTCGAGTCTTTTGAAGTGGTTGAAGAGATTGCGAAGGACGTCAACACGAGAGTCACGTTGAGTTGAGACTCCTTCATTTACTTTGGAGAGCCTATCCCAGATAAGCTTAGTAGTTTCCAAAGCACTCACTCTACCATATTGCCCTTTGCTCAGATGGCCACATATGATATTCTTCACTTGAGAATCGAGTTGCTTGAATCTCTTCACATCAGTAGCATTCAAAGAAGGTGTGACTGAGGGAACACCATTTTCTACAACATACCAGAGATTGTTGTCAATTGCCTCAAGATGCATTCACATCTTATTCTTCCAGTAGGGGTAGTCCGTTCCATCGAAGGTAGGACACCCAGCAAAGACCTTGATCATACCTGCGGTCGACATAACCTAAACTCCATGCGGTTAAACCAAAATCACATAGAACAAGGGAGTACCTTGCTCTGATACCAATTGAAAGTGCGTTATATCGACTACAGGGGGGTGAATAGGCGATTTTTATGAATTCTTCAATGAGGAATTTGCTGGTGAGGAAATTCCTAAATGAAGAACTACTTGCAGCGGAATAAGTACTGAGAAGTAAACATAACAGAACACACGCATAGTCATAATGATGAAATGAAGACAAGCACAGAGTATAGAAATCGTAAACACAGGATAACATAAGGAAGAAGACGGATAGACTGAAGAAATAGAACTGAGGAAATTAAGAAAGTCAAAGTCAAAGTCTTCAAACAGATATGAACAGGCACACAACAACATACATGAGGAAATGAAAGACTTGAGGAAATAGAACCAGTAAGCTCGGTGAAGATAATGATTTGGTAGACCAGTTCCATCTGCTGTCTCAGTTGTACATCTGGTTGGAGCGACTGAGTATTTAAATTCGAGGACACCCAGTCCCGGACACACAGTCCTCACCGTATTCTCCTTGAGCTAAGGTCACGCAAACCTCGCCTAATCACTCGTGGTAAGTCTTTAGGTGACTTCCGAACATTCACAAACTCGGTCACTCGGCGATCCACAATTCCTCTTGGATGCTCTAGACCTTGACGCCTAACCGTCTGGAAGAAGCAAAGTCTTCAAAGGAAACAAGCATCGGATCCATGCAGGATCAATCTCTTCAGTGATGCTCAATCACTTTGGGGTTTGTAGGTTTGGGGTTTGGGTTTTTCCTTACTTGATGATTTCGCTCAAAGTCCTCGGAGGATGGGTTGCTCTCAAATGACAAGTGTCAGTTTCTCTCGGAGCAGCCAACCAGCTAGTGGTTGAAGGGGGTGGATATTTATAGCCTAGGGAGAAGCCCGACATGATAAGACATAAATGCCCTTGTCTGATATTACCGTTAGGTGGTTAGATATTTTTGGAACTGCTAGCGCATAGCACAGCAACGGTCGGAATTTTGACTATCAAAATCCTCAGGGCTATCATGTTCCTCACTGTGTAGGCAATTCACACTGGTGAATTCCTAACTCCTCAGTCAGAACAAATTCCTCAGAGACCAGAAGAACTTCGTCTCTGTCACTAAAGAATATGACTGAATTGTATGAGATTTCCAATGGCTTCACTCGAAGGGATTGGTAGGTGTAGTATTTTGAGTTGAGCATCACATGGAATTTTTTTCTTTAGTATTTCCTCGACCCCCTTTAATAGTACGGTGTTTCCTACGACTCAAGAAAGAGAAAATGAAACTATAAAAACAAAAGTCTTCACGCCTCATGTTCCTCGAATGAATACCTAGTCTTCAAGGTCACACCAATTTCTTCACTTTCAAAGTCATCAGGAAGTCTTCAGAAATCCAAAGTCTTCAGTTGAAGAACTTCATTTTAGGGGTCGACTTTCTCTGTAAATATCAAACTCCTCATAGACTTATAGACCCGTGTACGCTCACAAACGCATCAGTCCCTTAACCTATAAGTCTTCAATACACCAAAATCACTAAGGGGCACTAGATGCACTTACAATTGCAATCTGTATCAAGAACGATAAAATCTACGGGCACCAAATTCCTATTTGCAACAATGAGAACATCATTGATCCTTCCCATTGGCTTTTTAATGGTGGAATCCGCAAGGTGCAAATTTAAAGAGCAATCATCAAGATCATGGAAACCTAGAATATCACATAAAGTTTTCGGAATCGTGGAAACACTAGCACCCAAATCACACAAAGCATAACACTCATGATCTTTAATTTTAATCTTTATAGTAGGTTCCCATTCATTATAAAGTTTTCTAGGTATAGAAACTTCCAAATTAAGTTTTTCATCAAAAGATTGCATCAAGGCATCAACAATATGTTGGGTAGAAGCTTTATTTTGACTATAAGCATGAGGAGAATTCACAACGGATTGCAACAAGGAAATACAATCTTCTAAAGAACAATTATCATAATTAAATTCCTTGAAATCCAAGATAGTGGGTTCAATGCTATTTAAAGGCTTGACCTCTCCAATCCCACTTTTACCAAATTTAGCATCAAGACCTAAGAACTCCAAATCATTGGGACGCCTTTTAACTAAAGTTGACTCATCTCCAGTCCCATCATTATTAAGATTTATATTGCAAAACAAAGATCTAATAGGGGACACATCAATAACTTTAAGATCTTCATCATTATTTTCATGGAAACTGGAAGAACACGCCTTTACAAAGCAATCTTTCTTAGCACACAATCTAGCGGTTCTTTCTTTGCACTCATCAATGGAAATTCTCATAGCTTTGAGAGACTCATTGATATCATGCTTAGGAGGAGTAGATCTAAGTTTCAATGAATCAACATCAAGCGAGAGTCTATCAATGTTCCTAGCCAAATCATCAACTTTAAGCAATTTTTCTTCAAGCAAGGCATTAAAATTCTTTTGAGAGATCATAAATTCTTTCACACTATTCTCAAAATCAGAGGGCATCTAAATAAAATTACCATAAGAATTATTGTAGGAATTTCCATAATTATTAGAGGAATTGCTAGGGAACAGTCTAGGATTAAAGTTTCCTCTATAAGCATTGTTACCAAAATTATTCCTACCAACAAAACTCACATCCATAGATTCATTATTATTCTCAATCAAAGTATACAAATGCATATCATTGGGATCAATAGGAGCACTCTTAGTAGAAAACAATTTCATAAGTTCATCCATCTTTCCACTCAAAACATTAATTTCTTTTATAGCATGCACTTTTTTACTAGTAGATCTTTCGGTGTGCCATTGAAAATAATTAGCCATAATATTATCAAGGAGTTATGTAGCTTCTCCTAAGGTGATTTCCGTAAACGTGCCTCCCGCGACCGAATCTAAAAGATTTCTAGAAGCAAAATTCAATCCGGCATAAATTTTTTGTATGATCATCCATAAATTCAAACCATGAGTTGGGCAATTGCGAATCATCAATTTCATTCTTTCCCAAGATTGGGCAACATGCTCATGGTCAAGTTGTTTAAAATTCATAATATCGTTCCCAAGATAGATGATCTTAGCAGGAGGAAAATACTTAGAGATAAAAGCATCTTTGCACTTATTCCACGAATCAATACTATTCTTAGACAAAGAAGAAAACCAAACTTTAGCACGATCTCTAAGTGAAAACGGAAATAGCTTCAATTTAACAATATCATTATCCGTATCTTTCTTCTTTTGCATCTCACACAAATCAACAAAGTTGTTTAGATGGGTAGCGGCATCTTCACTAGAAAGGCCGGAGAATTGATCTTTCATAACAAGATTCAGCAAAGCAGCATTGATTTCACAAGACTCAACATCATTAAGAGGAGCAATCGGAGTACTAAGGAAATCATTATTATTGGTATTGGAGAAATCACACAATTTGGTATTATCTTGCGCCATCGCGATAAGTAATCCAACACACTAGCAAACAAAAAGGTAAGTGAAAGAGAGAGGAGATTGGGAAAGAGAGGGTGAATAAAATGGCAAGGGTGAAGTGGGGGAGAGGAAAACGAGAGGCAAATGGAAAATAATGTAAATGCGAGGGAGATGAGTTTGTGATGGGTACTTGGTATGTCTTGACTTGAGCGAAGACCTCCCCAGCAACGGCGCCAGAAATCGCACGTTGGCGGGAGGTCAAATATTGACTTGACTTGGTGGAAGCCTCCCCGGCAACGGCGCTGGAAATCCTTCTTGCTACGTCTTGCAGCGATAGTAGCATAAGTATTTCCCTCGGTTTTTGAGAACCAAGGTATCAATCCAGTAGGAGGCTCCTCAAAAGTCCCACGCACCTACACAAACAAACAAGAACTCGCAACCAACGCGATAAAGGGGTTGTCAATCCCTTCACGGCCACTTGCAAAAGTGAGATATGATAGAGATACTATGATAAGATAAATATATTTTTGGTATCTTATAATATAGATTGGAAAAGTAAAGATGCAAATAAAAGTAGATTGAAAGCTTATATAATAAAAGATAGACCCGGGGGACATACGTTTCACTAGTGGCCTCTCTCAAGATAGCATAAGTATTACGGTGGGTGAACAAATTACTGTCGAGCAATTGATAGAGAAGCGGATAATTATGAGATTATCTAGGCATGATCATGTATATAGGCATCACGTCCGTGACAAGTAGACCAACTCCTGCCTGTATCTACTACTATTACTCCACACATCGACCGCTATCCAGCATGCATCTAGAGTATTAAGTTCATAAAGAATAGAGTAACGCATTAAGAAATATGACATGATGTAGAGGGATAAACTCATGCAATATGATATAAACCCCATCTTTTTATCCTCGATGGCAACAATACAATACGTGCCTTGCTGCCCCTGCTATCACTGGGAAAGGACACCGCAAGATTGAACCCAAAGCTAAGCACTTCTCCCATTGCAAGA
The DNA here is from genome assembly GCF_018294505.1 of Triticum aestivum. Taxonomy (NCBI): domain Eukaryota; kingdom Viridiplantae; phylum Streptophyta; class Magnoliopsida; order Poales; family Poaceae; genus Triticum; species Triticum aestivum. The sequence continues at coordinate 554,859,518 of NC_057798.1, read as the reverse complement.
AAGACCAATCTAGTAGGCCAAACCAAACTGATAATTCGAAGAGACTTGCAAAGATAATTTAATCACACATACAAGAATTCAGAGGAGATTCAAATATTTCTCATAGATAAACTTGATCATAAACCCACAATTCATCGGATCTTGACAAACACACCGCAAAAAGAGTTACATCGAATAGATGTCCAAGAAGATCAAGGAGGACATGGTATTGAGATTCAAAGAGAGAGAAGAATCCATCTAGCTAATAACTATGGACCCGAAGGTTTGTGGAAAACTACTCACAACTCATCGGAGAGGCTATGGTGTTGATGTAGAGGGCCTCCATGGTCGATTCCCCCTCCGGCGGAGCGCCGGCGAAGGCTCCAAGATGGGATCTCGCGGATACAGAAGGTTACGGCCGTGGAAATATTTTTTTGTGGTCTCTTTTGATGTTCTCGGGGTATGTGGGTATATATAGGAGGAAGAAGTAGGTCGGTGGACGCTCGAGGGGCCCACAAGACAGGGGGCGCGCCCAGCAGGGGGGGCGTGCCCTCCACCCTAGTGGCCTCCTCGATTGCTTATTGACTTGCACTCCAAGTCCTCTGGATCACATTTGTTCCAAAAAGATCGCTCCCGAAGGTTTCATTCTGTTTGGACTCTGTTTGATATTCCTTTTCTTCGAAACACTGAAATAGGCAAAAAAACAGCAATATGGGTTGGGCCTCCGGTTAGTAGGTTAGTCCCAAAAATGATATAAAAGTGTAAAGTAAAGCTCATAAACATCCAAAACGGGTAATATAATAGCATGGAACAATAAAAAATTATAGATACGTTGGAGCCACCGCCACCATCCTCTTGCTCCGCGGCACCCTATTCCTCCGCTCCACCCTCGCTGGTGCATCGCACCATGACCATCAGCGAGACCCGTGCCTATTATATGGACAGGGTGTGGGAGAAGCTGTTCCGGGAGGCGCAAGCCGGCGCCAACTACAACCACAACTTCCAACATGAGCATATGCAGGTAGAGGAGCAGCTCGCCGCATTCGCGCCGGACATGGACCTGGTAGAGTAGGAGGCGCTTCTCGAGTCCTACCATTCCGCCCGCGAGATCCGCCTCTCCCACTAGCGGTACCACCAGCGAGTGGCGGAGGTGGCGGCCGTCGACAAGGTGCACGACAACGAGGCAGGCTAGGTGTTGTTCGGCAACACCGACGCCGAGGACAAGGTACCTTCCTTAGTTTGCTTGATTTGCAAGCCAAGGAAAAAAAATGAAGTTCACTCGTCATAGACATCTCAAACTTCTCCGACATCAACCTTCCAAACTTTCACTAAAATGGGAGTTAGTGAAACCAAAGATAATATCATCAACATATATTTGGCAAACAAATAGTTCTCAGTTATCTCTTTTAGTGAAGAGAGTTGAATCAATTTTCCCAATTTCAAAGCCTTTATCAATAAGAAATTTAGTCAAGCATTTATACCAAGCTCTAGGGGCTTTCTTGAGACCATAAAGAGCATTGTGAAGTTTGTAGACATGGTTTGGTTTCTTGGGATTAACAAAGCCGGGAGGTTGTTTAACATAAACTTCCTCCTCAATTTCACCATATAGAAAAGCACTTTTAATATCCATTTGGTACAAGGTGATATCATGGTGATTGGCATAAGCAAGTAAAATGTGAATGGACTCAAGTCTAGCAACGGGGGCATAAGTCTCACCATAGTCCATACCTTCGACTTGCGTGTAGCCTTGAGCAGCGAGACGAGCCTTGTTGCACACTACTTGTCCATCCTCATCTTGCTTGTTCCCAAACACCCATTTTGTTCTGATAATGTTTTGATCATCATTGGGCTTCTCAACCAATGTCCGCACTTGGTTTCTCTAGAAGTTGTGTAACTCTTCGCGCATAGCATTTATCCAATCCAGATCTTCCAAGCCTCTTCTACCTTCATAGGTTCGATCCTAGAGATGAATGAGTAATGTTCAAAATTTTTGGCCAAACGAGTTTTAGAGTGAGCGATCCTCATGGAGTTGATGTCGTCTAGAATTTGCTCAATGGGATGATTCTCTGAGAATCTTGCTCTAACACGTATGAGATTTTGCTTGGGTGGTGTTGGAACATCATCATCTTCTTCTTCTTCTTCATTGTTGATGGCGTCGTTCTTTACTTGTGGAGGTGGAGAAGGAGGTTGAGGTGGATCTTCTTGTTGAACTTCCTCATTTCCTTCGTCTTGGCGTGTTCCACTTGTGGATGTCTTTTGATCAACTTGTGGTTCACCTTGATGTGAAGTTGAGGCATCCACTTGAATGGACAAAGTGTTCTCCTTCACGTCCATTGGACAAATTTTGCCAATAGATAAATCTTGTATTGCTTCTGAGGGATCCTTGTCACTTACATCAAGTAGAAATTGCTATACTTGCGAGCCATTAGATTCATCAAACTTCACATCTACCGTCTCTTCAACATTTCAGGTGAAATTGTTGTAGACACGGTAAGTGTGAGAGTTTGAGCCATAACTGAGTAGGCAACCATCATGGGATTTAGGAGAAAATTTTGAATGATGATTCTTATCAAGAATGTAGCACTTTGAGCCAAATAATCGAAAGTATCCAACTTGGGGTTTGTTACTGGCGAGTAGATCGTATGTCGCCTTGCCTAGAAGCTTGTGAAGATAGAGTCGATTTGTAGCATGACAAGTTGTCTCAACTGCTTCCGCCCAAAATTGTTTTGGCCTCTTGTATTCATCTAGCATAGTTCTCGCCATCTCGATGAGGGTATGATTCTTCTTCTCAACAACTCCATTTTGTTGAGGTGCATACGTAGCCAAGAACTCATGTGAGATGCCTTCTTCGTCAAGAAAGGTATCCACATTTGCGTTCTTGAACTTTGTTTCGTTATCGCTTCGAACCTTCTTGATCTTCACTTCAAATTGGTTTAGGTCCTTCCTAGTAAAGTTCTTGAAGATCTTTTGTACCCGAGCCTTGTCATCAAAAAACACCCGCGTAAATATGGAAAAATCATCAACAATGACCAAACCAAATGAGTTACCACCAAGGCTCTTGTAAGCATTGGGACCGAAAAGATCCATATGGGGTAGCTCAAGTAGTCTTCTCGTGGTCATGATGTTCATCACAAGATGGATCCCTCCAACTTGTTTTCCTGCTTGGCAAGCACTACAAAGTCTATCCTTGTGAAATATAACATCTTTAACACCAAACATATGTTCACCTTTAATAAGTTTATCAAGATTTCGCATGACAACATGTCCTAATCTTCTATGTCATAACTAACCCTTGGAAGATTTTGCAATTAAAGAAGTATGAGGTTGGGCACTTTTAATGAAATCAATGATGTATAGATCACCTCTACGGACACCGGTAAAGACCATATTATGATTATCTCGATGAAATAATTGGCAATCTACTTTGGTAAATAGCACATTAAAGCCAAAATCAGCTAGTCTGGATATAGAAAGAAGATTGTAGCCAAGAGATTCGACAAGCATGAAATTTTGAATGGATCTATCATTGGATATGGCCACCTTACTTAGGCCAAGTACCTTACCCTTGGAGTTGTCTCCAAAAGTCACATATTTGCGTGGACCATCATTCTTAGCAAGCTCACGGAACATGTCTTTATCTCCGGTCATGTGATCGGTACATCCGCTATCAAGAATCTATTCTTTTCCTCCGGCCATATGGTTTTGAAGATTTGCCATAAGACTAAGATTCCTCATAATCTTCTCATGTTCGATGTCAAATCCTTCGTCTTCATCAAGATTACCATGCTCAATATCATCATCACCATCATGCATATGATCATCACCTAGGTCAAGTGATTCGTTAGAGTTACGATCATGACAATGCTCAAGTTTGTGAACTCTAATAGCTCCCATGATAATATTGCCAATTGTTTTAACATCTCTTTTAGCACACATACGATCACGAAGCTCAAATAGACATTCATCTAATTTAGGATCTCTAGTATCCATCTTATGCAAAGCAATAGTCCCAAAAGTGAAAAATGAACAGTGATGTCATGTTTATTTCCTAAAAAGAACAAGGTTGTCCCAAAAGTCTCCAAATGAATTCATATAATCGTATCAAATAATATTGGAGAACATAACGTTTGATTGCACTAAAAGCAATGTTATCACATGCACTTGCACTATGAAAAATGAACTAGCACGGCAAGAAGTTACCATCCTAGAGCTATACATATTTTCATTTGGTCAAACTGCTATAACTGATAAAGTATTTAGAGTGACATGGTTCCTCTAGGAGTTGCATACAGCCATACAGTGGTATAGATCAACAACACTGGATGTAATAGAGCAACATGTGCAGTCGTCACCACAGTTCCAATAACAGAGCAATTGTATCTGATACAAGGAGTTCTCACACGGTTGGTAGATTGAATCTTGGACGTTTTCAAATGGGTGGAATTAGTAAGTTACTCTGATTTTTCAACTGAGACAAGTTTATTAAAATATGTTCCCAAGTTGGTCTGGTTCTAAAATGTAGCATTTTTCTATCCGATTACGAGTCAATACTCCATAAGCACACACACACACACACAACAGATGGAAACTGTGTACGTCTCAAATTTCTTCATAGATCACAAATTGGTCGGCTCAATTCCTGTATGGATTTTGGATTGAGGTCTGTACACACGACACAAGTTCCACTCAGAATGAGTAAAATAACATCCATGGCCCCATATTGAAATACCTTATAATCATGAAAAGAAGTATCAAAGAACAACCTGTCATTTTTTGGGTCAATACAGAGAGTTACCATCACAGAGTGTTTCAAGGTACAACCCAACATTTCCCATTCATTTGTGTGGGGTGACAAGGTTTGCATCCCACGCCTCAACCTATTGAAAATGGCACCATATGCAAAAAAAGAAATGCACAAATATTATCTATGGTGATACCAGAATATAATGAAGTAGGTGATTAGAAGGAAACTTACAAGATGCATACAATTGGTTGATATGACTATGTCACTTGCTAAAATGTAATGTATAGCTCATCTACTTGTTGATTAAATAAAAGAAATTTTGAATTTGCACCATGTAGTCCAGTCATCTGATACCACTGATTCTGAGTTAACCCCACAACAGAGAGCTGAGATGTGTATTTTAGTTTGTTATTAAACTTAGCAACCATGAAACCTCACTGGTTCACTCTAAAGAACCAGATTCGGGATTATCGTAGACCTGAACAATATTTGCTGACTTCCAAGATGCAGAACTAATACAACAACAAAAATATTGTCTAGTACACAACTTAAAGTGAGTCCAATATCACCATGAGCTCACATTACTTCTTCATACCTGGAGTAGATTTTCCAGAGATGTCCTAATGTTAAATGTGAAATCTTGATTCCAGGTTGGCTCCTTTGTCCTACATTAATCAACTGATGGAATCATAAACTCCAGCGACGATGGAAAAAATAGTGATCTCAAGTGCAGCAAATATTTTATCTAGAAACAAACTCCATTAGGCGTGATATATATCGCATACATTATTTTCATAATATAAAGAGGAAAGTTCCAACTTAAAAAGAAAAGAGGAAATTTCTATCCAAGAAAAAGTAAAGAGTTAATCACGCCCATTTAATCTGGCTCTTTGCGGTTTGACCATTAAGCTGTAGAACTACATAAGGATCACTTGTACCCTGCAATGGAAGGAGAAGGAAGTTTTGATGAAGTGGAAGAAAAGATCTTTATGTAATGGTAGTTAAAATGTGTAAACTACTGCTTCATTCAGTAAATGTGAGAGCTCTCAAACTTCTTGTGTCTCTTCATTAAAACTGAGAATACTATCTATAGATTGTCCCAAATATCTTGGATGACTAGATTCAGCAACTGACGGTATATTTTTTTACCATACCCATCAATTATTCATTATTCTCCGCAACGAAATAACTGAAGCGCCATGAACAAATAACATATGGAGCATATATTACTGAAAAAACAAATAGTGACTACTCACTAGCATATTCATCGCCATACCCATGGATCCATTGCAGGAAGATTGTTGCCTTTCTTGAGCCTCACAACTAGTTGGCCATCGTATACTTCACGGAGAAACACACTGCAATATCCACCGCACCATTCAGAGCATTTAGGGTTGTTAAACTGTGATCCAAATTATACCATATTGGACTAGACGTAGTACATACAGTGTGGGCCTTTGCGTCGGTACCAATGCAAAAGGCCCACACCGTATGAACTACGTCTAGTCCAATATGGTATAATTTGGATCACAATTTAACAATCTCCACCTTGATCCAAATTTCCTCAAGTAGTCAAAGAAATTAAATAACACCATCCAAAACAGCATAAACACCTTGTGTGTCAAAGTCCATAGGACTAATCAGAAATACCAACTAAGCATGAGCAAAGCTCAAACTTATTGGTCGGAACTGGCTTTGTCATCATATCAGCAGGATTATCATGAGTACTTATCTTGCATACCTTCAAATCACCTTTAGCAACAACATCTCGAATATAGTGATATCTGACATCAATGTGCTTTGTTCTCTCATGGTACATTGGATTCTTGGTAAGATATATAGCACTTTGACTGTCACTAAATATGGTAGGGCAAGATGAATCTCCACAAAGCTCAGTGTACAAACCTTTCAGCCAGATAGCTTCTTTGCATGCCTCAGAAATAGCCATATACTCGGCATCAGTAGTGGAACAAGCCATAATTGACTGCGAAGTTGCTCTCCAACTCACAACACAACCACCGATGGTGAATACATAACCTGTGAGTGATCTTATCTTATCCAAATCACCAGCAAAATCAGAATCAACAAAACCAACAAGTCCATCTCCAGTTTTCCTAAACTGTAAATAAGCATTAGAAGTACCTTGTAGGTATCTGAAAATCCACTAAACTGCTTTCCAATGCTCTTTTCCAGGATTAGTCATGTATCTACTGACAACACTCAATGCATATGATAAATCCGGACGAGAACAAACCATGGCATACATAAGTGAACCAATTGCACTTGACTAGGGAACTCTAGACATGTACTCAGTATCTGCATCTGACTTAGTGCAGCTAACGGTGTACTCACCGGCTTGGCATTATGCATATTAAAACGACGAAGAATTTTATCAGTATATCCCTTCTGACTTAGATATACTTTTCCAGACGGTCTATCTCTGGATATTTCCATGCCAAGAATTTTCTTTACTGCACCCAAATCCTTCATCTCAAATTCATTACTCAGTTGCTTCTTTAGTTCATTAATCTCTGACATACTCTTTGCAGCAATAAGCATATCATCAACATATGCGTGTTGTGTTTGTGATGTGTGGTGCTCATAAAGTCGGTAGGGCGCACGATTCTCCTGGCAAAACGAGCAACATATTCTTCCAGCGTGTCTTTGTTAAATCCTACCCCCTCCATCGACAAGAACAACTTCTACAGTATTTGTGAACGGATGGAGTATTTGTTTCAGCCGAAGCAGGTATAGTTCTTAGAGATCATGATGGGGGCATCATATTCAGTTCATGTCAGCACTTGTTTTTCTAGGATGATGTGCTGGAAACGGAGATATTGGCTAGTTTGCCTAATTCACATCTAGATGTTTTTAAGGATGTCACATCTAAGCCCCCATAAATGTATAATGCAGCAACAAAAAACAAAAAAACTAGGACAAAAAAAAGACCACACACAGAGTGGACATCAGCTTACGTACCTAACTATGTCACATCTAGATATGTCCTAGACAGACCCATAAAGGAAAGTCTCATTGTATGGGATGGGATTTGTGGCACGCGGGTGCGGGGGCACACAGATTGTGGATCGTCGGTCTGCGCTATGATTTTTAATTTTGTCTGTGTATTTTTGTGTATTTGCCCTTCTATATTACTAGTACGCACATATTTGTATTTGCATCATAAATTGAAAGTAAAAGTAGTATACCTGTTTCTGTATGACCGTTTCCGAATGTACGTAACAAGTGTCTAGTAAAATGGTAGCCTTGTGTTAAAACCGTTCAGTGTGTTCTTCTCTTCGTCTATTCTTGATGTACCCGTTTCATCTCTTCTTAGAACTCTTGAAGTACCAATTGCTTCTCTTCTTAGAACTCTTGAAGTACCATCTCCTTCTCTTCTTAGTAGTGTTCTAGATGAGAAGGATCCAAGCTATTCTGTTGCGAGTCACTCAGAGACGACAACAACAGAACAATAGTAGGAGACATATTACCGAAAAAGGCTTTCACCCCGCTTTATAGATAAACGAAACCACCACAGCCACAAGGTCCAACCGATGCTCAAACCGCACACGCACACACACGCAACCATAGTACAGACACACAAACACATAGTACAAGAGGGTTCTACTGAGGGCACAACAACTCAACAAGCCCTAAAGAAGAAAAAACAAGTGCGGTAGCCAAAGCTTCGAATGGCTAATCTGTCTCTCGGGGTGGTGAAGGAAGCGGCGGCGCCAAGTGAAGAGACATCACGTAGAGATCTGCAATGATGATGTTGATGGCGTCTCGGTCTTGGGGGGGGGGGGCTAAGCGGCCTTCAAAGCTACAAGTAACCACATAATTTGAAAATCGCGCCAGTGGCACAGCTAAGGGGAACACGCTGGATGACTAGATGACTGCAGACGGCCTAGAGCGTCCACACGAGGACCCCAATGCCAGCCACCTAATGTGGCGAGCGTGGTGGGGAGCTGCCTCGATTTCCTCAAGGAGGTCGGGGAAGTTGGTGTTGCACCAATGCCCACCCACGGCATCGTGGAAGCAGCTCCAGAGGAATTTAGTCGGCATACACGAGAAGAAGATGTGATTCGAGTCCTCAACTATCCCACATAGGGGGCATAAGCAGTCTCCAGGGCCATTGCGCTTGAGCACCTCCACGCCAGAGGGAATACGACCCCAGATCCACTGGCACAGGAATATCCAAATTTATAGGGGGAATCTATTCTCCCAAACCTGGGTAAAGACCGCGGGGGGCTGGTGAGGGTGCAATGGCCTGATAAATAGACTTCATGGAGAACCGTCTGGAGGGATCTAAGCGCCAAGAGATATGGTCGGAGGGTTGATCCACCTCCGGGGGGTGGGGAGCGATGCAATCCAGGAGGTCCTGCCACTCGGCTAACTCTGTTCGACCAAACGGCCTTCTAAACGCAAGACGTCCTAAGTCAATAAGTGTCGTCTGGACGGACACGTTAGGAACCACCGCTATGGAGAATAACCCTAGGAACCGGGCGGCGAAGGGGTGATCTCTAGTCCACCTGTTGAACCAGAATAGGGTCAAGGAACCCGACCCCATCGTAATGGAGGTCCCGATGTGAAGGACTAGGAGTAGCTGAATGATGGACTGCCATAACTGTGAGCCACCAGACCGCTGACAAAAGGTAGGCGGCTGTACACAGAGATATTTGTTCTGGATGAAGTCGAGCCATAGGCCGCCCTCCTCATTTCCAATCTGCCATAGCCACCATGTCAGGAGGGCGATGTTCATGCGTTTGGACAACATGATCCCAAGTCCGCCCTGGTCTCTAGGCTTGCAAATGTCGGGCCAACTCACCATATGATTTTTCTGCTTATCTCCTTCCCCAGCCCAGTAGAACCTCACCTTATATTTGGCAATCTCATGATCAAGGGTCTTGCGGAGGCTGTAGAAGCTCATGATGAACAGGAGCAGGCTAGAGAGGGAGGAGTTAATGAGCATCGTTCTCGCCGCCTTAGACAGCCACCGGTCCTGCCAGGGTTCGACGTGCCTTTGCAGCTTGCTCACCAGCGGGCGAAGGTTGGCGACGGAGAGGCGCGAGTCACTGATGGGGATCCCCAAATAGGACGTGGGGAAGGTACCCAATTGGCAATTGAGCCGATAGGCAATATCTTGGGCCTTGGTAGGCAAGTATCCCATCACCATCACTGCACTCTTGTCAAAGTGGATCGAGAGACCCGACATGTGTTGGAAACACAACATGATGAATTTCAAGTTTATGATGTCCTCCGCGGAGCCGGACACCATGATAATGGTGTCATCAGCGTATTGCATGAGGGAAACCCCTCCCCCCTCCAACTAGGTGAGGCAGAAGGCCGTGGATGTGTCCCGCTGCCTTAGCCTTGTCGAGGATGGCGGAAAGAGCATCAACAACCATGCTAAATAGGAATGGGGAGAAGGGATCGCCCTGTCTCACCCCACATAGGGTGGGGAAGAAGGGGCCGATCTCACTGTTAATTTTCACCACGGTACGTCCCTAGGACACCATCTAAATCACGCGAGTGACCCATATATTTTGAATCCCTTACGAAGGAGGACCTCCCGAAGGAAGGACCAGTGGGACAGTGTCATACGCCTTATGAAAGTCAATCTTCAGGAAGACCGCCTTCTGATGTCTAGCGCGAACCTCGTGAAGGACTTCATGAAGAACGAACACCTCATCCAGAATGTATCGACCTTGGACAAAGGCCGATTGGTTCAGATGGGTGATGTGGTCTACTAACTGGGTCACCCTATTGGCATACACCTTTGCCAGGATACGAAAGATCACATTGATCACCGTTATAGGGCGGAACTGGCGAATGTCCGAGGCCCCAGCCACCTTAGGGATAAGAGTGATGATCCCGTAGTTGAGCCAGATAAATCGCGCCGACGCAGAATTCGTGAAAAAGCACCATCACCTCCGGCTTGATGACATTCCAGAAGGTCTGGAAGAACTTGACCGAGAGGCCATCCGGGCCCGGAGCAGACGCTAGACGTATTCCAGAAGCTTATCTTAAACATGTTAGTCGATGTTGTATCTTTGATGTTCTGCGGGTTTCGTCTTCGCACAAGTTATGAATATGGTTGCTGGTATTCAATCTTTTTTTTCTTTTAGGTGCTTCTACTACTAGTTTCTCCTGTTTCAGAAACTCGGATCTTTGGCTTATCGAATCTTGTTAGTAAGGAAAAAATTGGGCTCGGATCTTACAACACAAATACTGATGTACATATGTAGTTTACGAACCTAGATGTGATTGTAAGTACCGAAAATTAAAAATTAGAAACTTTGGCGCAAGTACATTAGTTATGGACATTGAAACTTAGGATATTATGTTAGTTACAGAAAGTGAAACTTACAGCACATGTACTCTCTGGTACCCTTAGAAGAATGTGGATCACACGGTTATTCAATATTTGTACAACAACAAAAACTGAATATGGATTATTACATTGAAAATAGAAATAGATGTGCTTAGATATGTATGTAAAATTGAGTTCGTGAAAAAAAGTTAGTAAATTTAACATGATTATTACATCCAGGAGTACTTGCCATGCTTGGATAAGGAGGCTAGACAAGCTTTGTCGTATTTTCAGCAATCCAACGCTACAACATGCTCTGCCCCTACGGTCTTGTTTGCCAAAAGCGTAGATTGCGTCGTCAGTATAGATGATCGTGTTAGCTGGTTAGTAGCGATATCAGGCGAGAGCCGATGACCAGCCAGACTTGCAAGGCCGAGACAAACACGCCCCAGGATGCGTTGGGCCGCGAAGGGCTGATTTGGCAGTGGCATGACGCACTTGTGTCTGTCGAAGTAGACCCTCCTCGGGAATGTCCAGCCACCCAAGAAGGTGAAATATTTCTAAAAAAACCCAAGAAGGTGAAATCGCCCGGGTCTTTCTCCAGTATCATCTCCGTCTGCACGTTCCCATCCCCTAGTAGTATCTCGTTGTAGTTCTTGATCCCCAGAACATCCCTGAGTCATCAACAAACCACACAATTCTTACCCACTCTTACTTCATAGTATTCTACTGCTAGTTAACCCTGTCGAAGATTGTGTGCTTCAGTGGCAGAGTTTGACAGAGATTATTTTTTTGAGGGCAAGCATAGCTTTTGTATTACTGGTGTCGGGGCAAATCGCCCAGAACACGATCAGCCACGTTGGCTGGAACATTCGACTCCCACTGCATAGAGTGGTTTACATCACATAAACGACCAAGCATAGCAAGCTCGTCAGCTACAAAGTTTGTATCTCGTTTACAATACATTATTTCCTGGTGTGAGAACCACAATTTCAGTTGAAGCTTTGTATCCTCGATGATCGCGGAGTACGAAGAAGAGTCCACCTTCCGGAGATCCATGGCCTCTGCAAGTAGTTGGGAGCTTGACAGAGATTGTTGAGAGGGCAAAGCAGAGTTAGTCGGTTAAGGGGGGGCCAAAAGGAAAAATTATGCTTAAATCGTGATAATTGTTAAAATGTTAGTTTAATAACTAATGATATTTCACATAATTTCTCTAGGGTAGGGGGCCATAGCCCCCCTAGGCTCTAGTGAAGCTCAGCCACTGGTGTGCTTACTGGTGGTGATAATAATGATATTTCACATAATTTCTCTAGGATGGCCCCCCTAGGCTCTAGTGAAGCTCCGCCATTAGTGTGCTTACTGATGGTGTTGTACTGGATGAGGGGTTGGTAGTTGAAACTGAACACCTGTGTGAGCCTATGGAGGTTGGGGTGTTGCACCACCAGATTCCATCTGGTGACCGCATCGTAGTTCTCGACTGTCATCTTCATCCTTGAGTGTAGCTCTGCTTCACGTGCCAGTGCACCTGGATCGGGTACATGTACTCCGTGCAGATGATCTGCCTTGTCACTGCATGCCACCAAGCCAAGAAAGAGTCATCACTCTGGCTCGATGCACAACGCGTCACAAGGCAGTGGATCATTGGTAAGAAGAAAGAATAAAAATGCTTATGCGGAACTTGTTCGTGCCGCTGCTCGTCGACCTTGGACATCATCACGGGCACATTGGTGGCGTTGATGCAGGTGGAGCCCAGCATGCCGATGCTGAAGGCGGTCGCCATCTTGGGACCGCCATGCTCGTTGAGGGCGAAATTGATTATCCAGTTGTTTTGTGTGACGGACAACATCATGCCTTTGTAATCATTGCTAGTCCGTGTACAAAAACCTCCTACAAAGCCAAATTATGTACTAGGGTGTTATAGTTACCAGACTGGTCATGCTAAAGTTATTAGATTGCCCATGCGAAAGTTACTAGACTCCCCATACTAGAGTTACCAACATAGTGGTTATGTAGTTACTCGGCTACATGTGCTACGGTTACCAATATGGCTATTTAGTTACCAAAGTAGAAATTATGTAGTTATCAGATTCCTAATGATATAGTTACCAGGATGCTCATGTAAACTTATCAGGTCACTCATGCTAGAGTTACCAAGATGCTCATGCGCTAAAGCTAACAGGCTTCTCATACGTTATCAAGCTACTCCGGCTATATGGACCCGCACATGCTAAAGTTACCATGCTACCCACACAAAAGTTACCAACATAATATTTATGTTGTTATCAGGTTGTTCGTGCTATAATTATCAACTAGACAACTATAGTCACCAGCTGCCCATGCCAAAAGCAACACGTCAACTATATGGTTACTCGACTGTTGGTGTGATAACTACCAACATGAGACAACTATAGTTACCAACTGCCTGTGTTAATATTGTCGAGTGAGTTAGGTCGCAGTAAATACCATAATGTCTTTTAGCACCGGGTGATAACTTTGGGCCTAAAACCCATTAACATGTTGGAAAATTTCTAATTTTAAATGCCCGATAACTTCTGCTAAGCATGTTGGTAATTTACATACAACAACATGGTAAGTTTTAACCCCCCCTCCCCCTAAAAAAGTCATGAAAATGTACCAACATAGAATCTAGTTTTGAACATCGCCGTGACGGATTTAATGTTGAAGATGGATCTTGAATCGGGTCAACGATCTAAACCAAAAAACATTTTAAACTTTCAAATTTGAACAGAATCAAAACTGTCATCATCACTTTTTGCCTTTTTTACATGCATGCAAGCATGTAATGAGAGTGAGGGGTTCCCCAAAAGTGGAATGTTAGTTATGTATTGAGGTCCCTGATTAGATGGGTAATATTAAAAATTAAATGTGGTAATCCCTTCAAGAGAAGATAAAACAATAGGTAGAACATGGAATCAGCTCGGTCTTTCTACGGATTCTTTAATGATTAAACATACATTTTTTGTTAACACTACAGGAAAATCACACGTTGCCATGCCGCCAACATAAGGCCGACAGATAAAGATCGACATATAGAAAAAAGTTCTCGGCTTACAGTTAGGGCTCGACAATGTTACATGCCATGTGGCAATCACAGAGATGGTAGACCGCTCCGTGACGGAGCAGGCTATAAGCCGAGCGGTTGCCCGACGGCTTTCGGCTTACCCTAGGGAATTCTTTTATTTATTTTAGATTATGAGAAATATAAGCCGAGTACCCGATGAAAGAAACTCCCCTTACACGTGGCCTATTTTTTCCAAACCTATTTTTAGTGCAAAAAATAATTTTAAATGTTTTGCACTGCATTTACATTAACTTATTGCATTTATATTAACTTATTGCATTCTATCCTATTTTCCTCTCTTTCTCATCTAAGCTAGTTTTCATCGCTTTGTCGATGCCCCAATTTCGTGATCTCTCTATTAATTACCATCATTTTGCCATTTTAAAGTGGTGGGGTATTGCCTTGTACCCTTCACAATCCCAAGTGTAATCCGTTTGCATCGGCCGGCCGGCATGTAGCTTCATTTTGCTGAGAGCCGAACTCGACTTATATTTAAGCTGAGTACCCGTGAACTGAGTACAACACTTGGCTTATAATAAGCCGAGGTTTTTTTTTTGGAAACGTGGGGCAAAAGATTTGCCCCTTTTCATTAATTATAGGAGAGGGAAAAGGTCTTTCAGAGTTACAGAGGACAAGAAAATAAAAACCCCAAGCATGGGGTGCCTAACACATCCGCCCTACTCAGGTTAATTGGGCCTTCGCCAAGTATGTTTCATTCACGATTTTATTTATTTTTTTCCTGCAGTTTAAGTTTTTGAAACTGGATACGCCGAATCCCAAAATCATTCTAGTATTTTACTATTTGTGGGGGTCGTTGTATATAGAAACATGCGTGAACAACAACGTTTGTTGATTTATTTCGCATAACATTTTGTTACGGAGGTACATGCATGGGGCGACATGCAGAAGACACTACTTAACAGAAAGCATTTGCATCCGATCTGTTTAAACAGGTTAACAACGGCCGGCGCCGTCGGCCATGGACAGATGAAGTTGATCAGCTAGCTCACGTTCGAGATGCTGGCGGGCGCCGACTTGGCGAGCCCCCAGCTGTGCAGGACGGCGCCGGAGACGTCGTAAAAGGCCAGGCGCGCCTCGGCCGCGGTGAGCTCCATGGACAGGAAGCCCTGCCCGTCGTACAGGAACTCCATCTTGTCGGTCGTTGCCTTGAACTTGCCCGCCCAAGCCTTGGACCCGCCGCCGCTCGTCACGAACTCCACCGGGCTGTCGACGCTGCTGATGCGCTGCAGGCAGTGGTCGTGACCGTTGAGGTACATGTCAACCCCATGGGCCTGCACGCATGCATGCGCAACATGTCGTACGTACCTTGAGGAGTGGGAGGAGGTGCTCGCGGAGCTCGGTGGTGTTGCCGTGCTCGCAGCCGCTGCTGACGGGGTGGTGGCCGACGACCTTCCACGTCGCGTTGGACGCCGCCAGGGCGTCGTCCAGGTCCTGGAGGAGGGTGGCGATGTAGGTGTCGCGGGGAGCCACGTTCCTCCAGTCGAACTTGCTCTCGTTCCAGTACTTGAGGACGAACGGCGACGTGTCCACCAGGAAGAAGTCAACGATGTCTGCCTCCACGATGAAGGACTTGTTGACGGAGGTCCACCGGCTGTCCACCTCGCGAATGGCCGGGCTCTGCCGCGCCAGCGCGTCGCCCGTGTAGTCGTGGTTGCCGAGGACTGCATGCCACACCCGTGACGCAGTTGCATTATTTGTGAAGTATGTGTGATCGAGAGGAGAAGGTATAGTCGCGGCAGTTATGGATGCATACCGATGTACCAAGGCTTCTGAATGCTGGAGGCGGTGTAGATGTCGGTGAAGGACGCCATGAAGAAGGCCGTGTCATTGTCGCCGGGGAGGCCGTCGTTGTAGAAGTTGTCGCCGGTGGAGATGACAAAGTCGGCGGCTAGCTTCTCGCCGACCACTCCCATCTGTCAACACGTATACACTTTGGCCAATGACCTGGAGTTTTCTTGACGATAAGATGTACTAGTACAACTAATTAAATGACCTCTCTGCTTTCGGCTACTTATACCAGTTTGTACCAACTACTTGTCTGGCAAAAGGGCCCGCTCTTATCTGTTGGCAATTAGCTACACGTGAAATGGCAGTATCGATAGAGAGATACTCCCTCCGTTCCTAAATATAAGTCTTTGAAGAGATTTCATTATGGACTACATACGAAGCAAAATGGATGAATCTACACTCTAAAATGCATCTACATACATCCGTATATGGTCCATAGTGAAATCTCTATAAAGACTTATATTTAGGAACGTAGGGAGTAGATTTTAGTAACGTAGGGCGTATTGGCCGAGAATACACGTTTTTCCTCTCGAGACCTAAAAACCCTCTGGCGATTAGGGTTTCGGGGAGGACCTTGACGGCGGCCGCCTGATCTGATCGGCGGGCAGCGCTGATCTCCGCCGGCGATGGCGTCACCGGCCCAAAGCGCAAGTGGAGGGGCGGCGGCTGACTCTCCTCGGGCAGCCCGGGCGCGACTGGAGGAAGCACTCGGGAAACTTGGCATTACGGACGAAGAGGCTACGCCTCTGGCAGGCAAGGTTCTACACCGACATCTATTTTTCACATCCAAACCATCACCAGCGCGCTTCGGCCTGCGTGGGGAAACCCTAGGGGTTTGCAATTCAAATCCACGGGAGAAAACATGTTTGTGGCAGAGTTCGAGAACCAGCGGGATCGAGATAGGATCTGGGTGGGCTCGCCATGGCATGTGAGCAAACATGCAGTCATACTGGCTGACTTCGAGGATCATATGAGGCCTGATGAGGTGAATTTTGACCGGCTCCATGTGTGGGTTCGGGTCCCAAACCTGCCGTACAACCTGAGAGATGATGCTTGGGGCAGTTTGATAGCAAAACAGATTGATAAGAATGCTTCAGCAGTTCAGTTCGATCATGTTGGAGGATATTTGAGAGCTAGAGTTTCCATTGATGTTAATAAGCCTCTTCGGAGGTGGATTTTGATCAATTCGGCCAAGAGGAAGAAGGAAGAATTGTATGATATCCAATATGAACAAATTCCGCACTTCTGTTTCTCTTGTGGCCATCTAGGACACAATGATCTATTTTGCCCTAACCCAGGTCCTAGGGACAAGAATGGAGATCTTCCTTTTGGACCCAAGTTGAGGGCACCTGAAGAAAGGAGGAAACCTACCTCGGGCGAGAATACGATCAAGCAGGCCCGAGCACAAAAGAATCTAAGACTTCAAGCAATGTCAGAGAAGCTGCCGAGGTGAACTCTCCTGTCAAAAACCGACCTTATGCAAAGAGGAAGGAGGCACCAAAGCAGGTCTATCAACGCGTTGAGCAACCCCTGCTTATCACCGATGGAGAACATATAGATCATGATGGGCCGTTTGGAGAGATGGGAAGGGGAAGCGATGAGGATACATTGGAACGAAAGGGTTTGGAGAGAGAACCAAAAAAGAAGCGACCAACACCGAAAAATTCGGCAGCAGCTGCAGAGCAGCGCTGCCCGTCCCAATGAGCATCATAAGTTGGAACTGCCGGGGGCATGGGAACCCCGAGGCAGTTCGAGAGCTTAGCAGTGTGGTGAAGCAAGAAGGGCCCTCCCTCCTCTTTGTTACGGAAACAAAGATTAGGGCAACAAGGGTGGAGAATCTGAAGTTTACTTTGGATTTTGATGGATGTTTCGCGGTTAATAGCGTCGGTCTCAGTGGAGGCATTGGATTGTTTTGGTCCAAGGACATTTCTGTTGAGCTCAAGAATTATGGTGCCGGCCACATTGATGTTGTGGTGCGGAAAAAGGATCAAAACTCCTTCGAGTGGAGATTCACTGGCTTTTATGGTGCACCAAGGGCACAGGACCGTCATCACAGCTGGCGTCTTCTGCGAACCCTGAACGCACTTCCCCATACAACATGGATTTGCATGGGTGACTTCAACGAGACTTTATACGGTGATGAACATTTTAGCCGGTCTGCGCGACCAGAGTGGCAGATGAGGGCGTTTCGTGAAGCGGTCAATGAGTGTGCACTCCAAGACTTAGGCTGGACAGGAGTTCCTTTCACTTGGGACAACCGTCAAGATGGAGTGGCAAATGTCAAAGCACGGATTGATCGGGCCTTTGCAAATGAGGAATTTAGGCAACAATTTGGGTACACAAATGTTCGCCATATTAGCGCAGCGGAGTCGGACCACTGTTTTGTATACTTGGCGTTCCGGGAGCAGCGAGGCGATACATCAAGAAGGGGAGTGAGACCCTTTCGGTATGAAAATGTTTGGCAAACACACTTGGATTACGAGCAGGTTGTGAACGCATGTTGGCTTAGTCAGCAACGAACATCTGATTTACAAGGTGTTGTAGACTCTTTGAGTGCCATGAAACGGCAGCTCGAACCTTGGGGTAGGAAAGAGTTCGGATGTCTAGCAAAGACAGTCCGAAAGCTGCAGCAAAAGCTAGATAAGCTTCGCCGGCAATCTGTTGGGCGTGGTCCGTCAGAAGAGGAGAAGAGCACGGTTCTCAAACTCCGGGAAGCTCTTCGCCAAGAAGAGATATGGCTCCGTCAACGTTCTCGTGTACTTTGGCTACGGGACGGTGATCGGAACTCAGGTTACTTCCAAGCACAAGCGAAGCAGCGACAGAGGATTAACAAGATAGCTGGCCTGAGAAGGACCGATGGCTCATTGTGTGCTAATGCTGAGGAAGATAGAGTGGAGATAATGGATTTCTATCAACAGTTATATACCTCGCAGGGCCTATCAGACACTAGCGAGTTGTTATCGTATGTGCCTGCGTGCATTACTCCGGCGATGAGCGATTCCCTGGACAAATTATTTGAACCAGAGGATGTGCACAAGGCCCTTTTCCAGATGGCGTCATCTAAGGCGCCAGGTGTGGACGGCTTCACCGCGGGTTTTTTTCAGAAGCATTGGGAGTTACTTCGTGATGATGTAACAAATGTTGTTCTGGGTTTTTTGAATGGATACGAGCTGCCAGTGGGTTTAAATGACACTTCCATCACGCTTATACCAAAGGTACGGAACCCACAGTCCATCTCGCAGTATTGGCCAATTTCCCTTTGCCCAGTTTTGTATAAATTGGCAGCCAAGGCCATTACAAATAAAATCAGGGATTTTTTGGATGAGATAATTAGTGAAGAACAAAGTGCTTTTATCCCTGAACGCCTAATTACTGATAACGTGTTAGTCACGTTTGAGAGTGTCCATGCTATGCGGAGAAGGAAGAAGGGAAAAAATATACTTGCGCAATCAAACCTGACATGATGAAAGCCTATGACCATGTTGAATGGAGCTTTCTTGAAGCTATCTTACTCAAGTTTGGTTTTGGCATTGATCTTGTTAGACTTATCATGAAGTGCATAACTTCGGTTCGCTTTGCTTTCCGTGTAAATGGGGAGCTCTTGCCTTTTTTCAGTCCCTCTCGTGGACTGAGACAGGGATGCCCCATGTCACCGTTTTTGTTCCTCATATGTGCAGAAGGTTTTTCATGCTTACTCAAATATTATGGCACCATTGATAGAGGAATCAGAGTCAATTTCAGAGCCCCATGGGTCAATCACCTGCTCTTCGCAGATAACAGCCTCATTTTTATGAAAGCAGAAGATCTAAGTGCGGCTAGGCTGAATAACATACTTCAAATATATGATTCTGCTTCAGGCCAGCATGTAAACAGAGAGAAAAGTGCTATTTTCTTCGGTCCAAATACACCGGCTTCATGCAGACAAGCGATCAAGAATGCTTTGGACATCCATGTTGAGGCGTTCAGTGAGCGATATCTGGTTCTTCCAACTGCTGTGGGCAAAATCACCAGCGGCACTTTCGAACATATAAAGGAAAGATCTAGGAGTAAAATGCAGGGATGGTCAGAGAGACTCTTTGCTTGTGCAGGGCGAGAAACTTTACTGAAGTCAATTATACAAGCAATCCCCACATACAACATGACTGTCTTTTTGTTAACCAAGAAGGTATGCAAGAGCCTCACATCTTGCATGGCTAAATTTTGGTGGAGCGGCTCGATTGATAAGCGATCATTACATTGGACTTCATGGCAGAAGCTAGCAACACCAAAATGTAAAGGGGGTATGGGTTTTCGTGATCTTCACCTCTTTAATCTGGCACTACTTGGTAAGCAAGGATGGCGCCTCATTACTAATCCCAATACCCTTTGTGCAAGAGTGCTCAAGAGTAAATACTTTCCGGATACAGATTTTATGCAAGACACAACTCCAAGCACATCCTCGGCGACTTGGAGAGCTATTGTGGCAGGAAGGGAAGCGTTAACTACGGGGCTTATCAAGCGAGTAGGCGATGGATCCAACATATCGATTTGGAATAATAAGTGGATTCCGTCAATAGCTACAATGGTTCCCCTAGCCAGTCCTACAAACACCACTGTATCACTTGTTAGTGATCTGATTGATACAAGCACTTGGTCATGGAGGAGGGAACTAATTTTGGACACGTTTTTACTCTCAAATGCACAAGCTATTCTGAATATACCTTTGTAGTCTGGAGGTGGAGATGATTTTCTCGCTTGGGCAAAGGAGGCTTCCGGCAACTACACAGTAAAGTCAGCGTACCGAGCTCTAGTGACTCGCAATGAACTTCAAGCTCCAGAGGAAGGGCAGGCTACCGGTTCCATAATTGATAATCAACAGCTGTGGAATTCGCTATGGAGGCTCAATGTTTTACCCAAGGTCAGAGTTTTCTTCTGGCGAGTTTTAAGGGGTATTTTACTCGACGAATGTACACTGGTACATCGACACATAGGGCAGCAAAACCTATGCAAGTTGTGTATCGCCAATGAGGAGAACCCGGAGCATGCACTTTTGAGGTACGCACACGCAGTGAGCTTCTGGGAGGAGGCAGAGCAACTATTTGATTTCCAGATGCCAATACTGCAACCAACAACTTGGGCCAAGGATATTATCTGTGGTGAACAATTTACTTCCAGAGACCGAGCTATTTTAATCTCTGTCATGTGGTCGATCTGGCATTCTAGGAACAGATTGACGCATAGGGAAGACAAGCTTGATCCGGCGACATCTGTTCGCCGCACCAGGGAGACTCTAGCTCTCTTGGATATACCTCGGTGACATGCCCTACTCATGCCGGGTCATGGGTGGCGACCCCCTGATCCAGGCTTCGTCACGATTAATACAGATGCTGGAATCAAATGTGAAGATGGTAAAGGTGGAGCTGGGGGTGTTGCTCGCTCCCTTGATTCTTTTCTTGGGGCATGGAGTAAACCACTCCCTGGGATTACGGATCCTCTCATAGCGGAGGCGATGGCAGTGCGAGAAGGTGTTATTTTCGCCAATCTGAGAGGTTTTTCAAACGTCGTGTCGGAGACGGACTGTCTGGAGGTAGTCAACCTCTGGAACACTCGCCACAATTCTCGATCGATTGTGGCTCCTATCTTAGTAGAAATTGGAGAGCTTGCTGGTAGTTTATTTTTTTTTCATCATGTTGTAAGATCAGCCAACGGTCCCGCTCATATCTGTGCTAAGCATGCTTGCACGATTGACGTTACCGAAAGCTGGATTGACAGTGTTCCAAGCTTCCTGACCAGCAACCTGTTGGCTGACTGTTCGGCGAACGCTTTTATTAAATAAAGCTCTCAGTGTTTCCCCGCAAAACACACACATGAAATGGTAGTGATGCTAAATCATATTGTTAATTAAGCACTAATAAGTATGTGTTTATGTATTTAAAGCATAAACAAGAAACACTTCTTAGTTGATGAAATCTATAATACCTAAATAGTTGATCCCCACTATCATATTTCTCTTGACATGTAAGCTATCCACCTCATCAACCTGCCACATCAGCAATTATTCTTGTTTTTAATCAGTTTTTTTAGACAACCTTTTAACCACTTTCTGTTAACGTTTACACATGTGGCGGCGGTGTCCCTCTATTTCTATACTTAAATGACGCACCGAAGCCCAATGGTCTTGTGATTCACAAACAGAGCAAAGAATCCCGATCGTCTCACTAAAAAGCCCAACCGTCTCTCTCTCTGTTAATAAATAAAGGACCAATCTTCAGTGGGCAACGATACAGTGGGGCGGCTACAGTAGAAAGAGAAGCGATCTTGCCGTGTGGTCTGGTCCTCTGGCACGACCGCCGGTCTTCGGCGCATCTGCCGGTTGTAGTTCCGTTCCAAGTGCAGACCACTCTGGTGCCCTGTAGCCTCGTCGACATGGCGGCGGTGGTGCTATTTTCCCTCTCTCTGTTCCGTTCGGTGGGAATCAGTGTGGCACCCTGTAGCATTGTTCAGATGGCGGCTTTCGTCCTCCTCTCTCTATTCCTACGAAGCAAGTCCAACGTTGGTTGGGAACTGGTGGAGGTTGGTTCCAGTCTGATCAGGTGTACAGCAGTCCCATGTTGGCTTACTTTCGGACTAGGAGAGAAACAGTTGGGTAGAGACACCGGCCAGGTATTTCAACAAATGATGGTAACCCCTCTGCTACTCATCCTTCTACCTTCAGACTTTTCATTTATGCTTAACCCACCAGCTAATTTGATTCCAGTCATATTGGTATAGTTGGATTTGATAGTGGTTAAGGTATGCTGATTTGATTTGGTTAAGTTAGCAGGGAGCCATGCCCCATGGGTGGGATTGAGTAATGCTATGACGACAAGAATAATTTCCTTCCAAGATTTTAGTGTGTGTGCTCATACGAAAAACAAATCGTGCTTTTCCCATACATGTTGACTACTGTATTGCTCTAACATTCGAACCCTTCTTTTTGTTACTAGGATGTGTTAAATTAATCGTAGTTTCTGTTTTGTGTGGAGCCACATTTTGATCTATGTACAGTATGTCCATTTGTTGATACCACTTTTTTCCCGAAGAATGACTGTTTCTCCATGTATTTAATACAAAATGTAACGGATTGTGATATATAATTATCTATGGCAGTTTACTTTTTGTATTGTCATGTGGTAAAGTGTTTTACTGCTAAACATGATTTTAAGAAATATCAATGCATATGCTTCAAGTTTTTCCTAAACATAGGTTTCCTCAAGAATGTTTTGTTATTTGAACATATATTTGAAGAGATACTATTTTATGATATTGCTATTTTTTAAGCATATATTTCTGTAACAACGCGCGGGGTGTCATCTAGTTTATATAGGCATTCCTTAACGACGTGGCTATTCTGTAAGCACTAAAAGAATCCATAGAACTCCGTTTGCGAGTGTACCTGCTCGGCAACCAGTGTCTGGTTGTACTGTCCACCCCTTCCCCAGTCCCCGACAGCGAGCACGGTGAGTGACCCGTCCTCCTTGGGCGAGTGCTGCACCCGCTGCAGCTCGGCCGCCACCGGCGAGAGCAGCACCAGCGCGCTAACAAGGACGATCGCGGTCGCCACCATTTTCGGCCGGTCGGCGATCGAGCTAGGCGAATTGAGCTGCTAGTTGCTGGATGGAGAAGAGAGCAAAGTGGAGGCGATGGCTAGACGAGCACCCAGTCACGGGTATTTGTAGCGGCCGGCCGGGCCGGGGCAGTGGTCGAGCATTCGAGCTGAGGTTGCGTTTGGCGCCACCCCCAATGTATTGAAGTATTTGTTTTTCTTTTTCTTTCTCAAGCGTTTTGATCTTCGAATATATGTTATATCTCGCTCTACTTCTTTCATGCATTATAAGAAAAAAAAGTGGCAATGGACAAGTTGAAAAAAGAAAGAATACGGCAGTGGAGATCAGTGTGTCAAAAACGTTCTTATATTATGAGACGGAGGAAGTATTTTTCTTTGCTATACAAAATGTGTCTATTCTCCAATGTAAGGTCAACTTTCGCTTTTAAGATGTTTTTCCTTGGCTGGTGTACTACTTCCTAAATTGTTGCAAATTCAATATCTACATAATCTATTGGTTTCATGATTGGCTCCTCACTAAGTAACCACCGGTTCTATGTTTTTTCTCGTGTATGTACATTTTGTTCATAACTGAAATCCTCATTCCATCCAGTCTGTCATTGTGGATGGTTAAATATACTGCATAAACTATTACTGTGACCGAAGCTGCTTCCAGATTTTAAGTTTTCTTCAAATTAAATGAAATATTTTTTTTGTCAAGCTCTAGCATTTATTTTGTAAACTATCTAGGCCACCATCTCGGGCCTATGGGAATCCTTCCCGGTATAAGAGGTTTGGCATCCCTTTATTAGAATTAAACTTGTTTCATTTTATTGAATAGGTGGTAGCTCAACCTGGCTGCTGAATGACTTGGAAATTATGGTTCTATCTTCTGTGTCATTTGATTATATGCAGTTCAGAGTTTGTCCATAAATTTTTTTTGGAAGCTGGTTGTGTATGTCTCATGCCACCATATATGTACAGAATTTCCTATCATAATATCGAAAATATAAACGGGCACGAATGTGCGTCTATCATGATCTAGTGTCTATGATTAAAAAATCTTAACACTACTGGGAAAGGGCTTATAGGTGAACGCCAATGAGTGGCGAGCGAGACGAGGTACCCGTCACCACTATTTTGGAATGTTTGCACTGGTGGTTAATAAGTTTCGCCCGCCACATCTAGTTTAACACCGGTGGCGGGTGCGCTGCCCCGCTCGCCGCACGTAATGTCTTCCATATGTATTTTTTGCATGACACAACTATGGTGGGCGATGGTAAGCGCCCGTCACAAGTACGTGTAATAGCAGCGGCGGGCAGCTTCTGGCAACCACCACTAGTTGGTCGTAACCGATGCCCACTTTTGGCAAAACACAGATGTGGCGGTTACTGAAGCGCACCCACCACAGCAAAACTCGTCATTGAAATTAGTTTCACTTTCCCTCAAAACCACCCCCTCTCTCTCAAAACCGCAGTTTCAAATCTAATCTCGATTCTCCCCCGCGCCTGCCAACCCCGTGCCTCGGCGCTGCCACGCCCCTCCTCCTCAGCCCTCATCGCTGGGCCCTCCTCCATTGCAGACCATTGTCCTCACCGCGCCTGCCTCCTCGACCGTGGCACCCAAGTCGTCTTGGCTGCCCTCATCGTTGCGCCCACCTCCTACGCCGTGGCACCCTCGCCGTCGCGGCCCCATCGTCGCCAGCTGCCATCGTCGCCGTGCCCTCCTTCGTAGTGCCCCCCCTCGTCATCGAGGCCCTCCTCCGGTGCGACCCCCTCACCCTCGCGTTCGCCCTCGTCGTCGGGCTTCCTCCACTGCCGCCCCCAGTAGTCATGGCTTCCTCCGCCAGCAACGGGGCCATGACACCGCCTCCGCGAGCCGACTCCTCCACCTCCGAGGCCGCTACCGCTCCCTCCTCGACCTCGCGCTCAAACAGTATGGAGGTAAGTAATGGGTATAAATTTAGTTGAATATTAGTACTAGATTCACATATGTATAGATTGTAGTTGAATATCAGTGTTAACATATTTGTGGATTCACATATGTATGATTTAGTTGAATATTAGTTGATGCATGCCTAATATATTTTCAACAACAACAACAACAACACAACCTTTAGTCTCAAATAAGTTAGGGTCCAATCCAGAACCAATCATAGTTACATCATTACTAGTAGAGCGAAGGAAAAATGACAGTTCAATAACCAGACCAAAAGTGGAACATGGAGACTAAATAAGCACATAATAACAATACTGGAACATGGAGTAGCCATCCTTATGTATCGTTTCCACCAGTTGGTGTACCACATACATGATGAGCAAATGATTCTGTACCAGTGTAAGTCATAATAGCATCTTTGTCACTTGAAACCCTAAAGGTTCCATGGCCAACAGGCGGGTCTTCTACGACCAATTTTTTCTCCTCTCCCCAGGGAACGACCAATTTATACTTTTACGCTATCCATGTCTTATCCATATGAATATTTATATGCATATTTATTTGAAGTGATCCAACAATGCAAGGCTTCAAAAGAGTGTAGAAAATATCATGAACATTGATTAATTTCTGTTTCGTGAGATTTCATACACTCAATGTTTCCTTTATTGTAGCATACGTCATGCCCGATTTTTCTGTCAATTCATAGCCTTTAATATTGGTTGTTCTTTACTATATTCATATAATTGATAGCATTTTAGTCTATCAATATCTTATCCGTATGAATATTCACATGCATATTTATTTGGAACGCTCCAACAATACATGCTTCAAAAGATTGTAGAAAATACCACGAAATGTTGAATAATTTTCATTTCGCGAGATCTCATAGACTCAATATTTCTTTTTTTTAGCATAAGTCGTGCCCAATTTTTCTGTCCATTCATAGCCTTTAATATTGGTTGATCTTTAATATATTACATAATTGCTAGCCTTTGTTGGAGTACTCATCCTTATGTAAAGTTTCCATCGGTCATGTCTTATCCATATGAATATTCACCTAACTTGAACACAGGCAATGAACGAAGGATGCCACTTCTCGACAGGAGGCTAGGTGCATGTTTCAAAGTCCACCTAACTTGCAATGAGATCTGTGCCGATCTTCACATGGACTTTATGGAGTGGGCGGTATGTTCCATTTAGTTAGTGTTATAGCTTGTGGTTTGGTTAAGTTCCGTTTCGCCCACAATTGTCTAATTTCTGTTTTCTCTTTATCATGCTCAGCATATCTCTTGTTGGGAAAGGGAGGAGTTCATGCGTGTGGCCATCCTGGCCATCGATGAGCACTGGACAATTCATTCAACATGATGTTGTTAAAAAATGGCATTTCCTTGACCCTCACTCTCACCAACGAGGGAGGGAGAACATATTTCCATGGTCAAAATTGGAATGACATTGCCACACAATTCGGGATGCAAGCTGGGAAGTCGTTTTTACTTTTTCTTCATGAATTTGAGGAGGGTCATGCCGACGGCAACAAAATCTATCTGTGATACGAAATCCAACAATCACGATAGTACGTACTTTCGGTGCTGATCAGGATGTCGTATATATATGTACTACTTTCTGGGACTAGATATAGCACTTTATTGGGCATATATGTTGTATGCACTTACTTTATTGGACCGCGTAAATACTAAACATTGTTACTTTATATTTTTCTAATATTATTGCTTGATAACAATTAGTTAGTGGTTTAACGGCTGCTGCAATATGTATCATAATTTCTTGTCGCAGTGTATTGTAAATTATGATCTTAAATTCATGCAGATCGCATCCATGGCAGCAAATATGCTCATCTGGCTGCAGAATTATTAATTTGCCTAACAGAACTTTCAGTGGCAGGCGTTGAAACACGCCTGCCACTGCTTTAAATTAAATCACTTGCGGGCAATTCTGCGCGCTCGCCACTGCAGACTATCTACCAATGGCGGCGGGTGCCCGCCACTGATGCGGGTATAGCAGTGGCAAGAGGTCGATGGCGGGCGGCCCCCTGAGAGCCTTGCCTGCCACTATTGGGCTTTCCCCGCCCGCCACTGCTAGTCATTCCTGTAGCATTGTACCAACGAACTAGTCTAGTAGATGCTCACTAGGGACACAGTGATGTTTATGTATTCACATATGTATTTAAGTTTCCGATCAATAATATGGAGAATAAACATTTATCATGAACAGAAAATATGATAATAATATCTTTATTATTGCCTTTAGGGCATATTTCCAACAATACTACATGAAGAGAATTAAACCGAGACTCAAACCCCATGAGCTTCAGCGGCGGAGCTTGACAGAAATTGTTGAGTGGGCAAAGCAAAGTTAGTCGGTTATGGGGGCCAAAAGGACAAATTATGCTGAAATTGTTATAATCGTTAAGATTTTAGTTTAGTAGATGCTCACTAGGGACACAGTGATGTTTATGTATTCACACATGTATTTAAATTTCCGGTCAATAAATTCTAGCATGGATAATAAACATTTATCATGAACAGAAAATATGATGATAACATCTTTATTATTGTCTCTAGGACATATTTCCAACAGTACTACATGAAGAGAATTAAACCGAGACTCAAACCCCAAGAGCTTCAGAGGCGGAGCTTGACAGAGATTGTTGAGGGGGCAAAGCAGAGTTAGTCGGTTATGGGGGCCAAAAGGACAAATTATGCTGAAATTGTGATAATCGTTAAGATTTTAGTTTAATAACTAATTTCTCTAGGATAGGGGGCCATAGCCCCCCTAGGCTCCATTGAAGCTCCACGACTAGTGTGCTTACTGAGTGTCATACTGGATGAGGGGTTGGTAGTTGAAGCTGAAGAGTTGCGTCAGGCTACGGATGTTGGGGTGTTACACCACCAGATTTCATTTTTTTACCACATAGGGCACATGTGCTCCATGCAGACGACTTGCCATGTCACTGCGGGCCTCCCGGCCAAGAAAGAGTCATCGCTCTGGCTCAATGCACAAGTGTCACAAGATAGTGGATCATTGGTAAGAAGAAACAATAAAATGTTTACACAAAACTTGTTCGTGTTGCTGCCCGTCGACCTTGGACACCTCGCGGGCACATTGGTGGCATTGATGTAGGTGTAGCCGGGCACGCGGATGCTGAAGGTGGTCGGCATCTTGGGGCCGCCTCGTCGAGGGAAAACTTGATGATGTACATCTTGAACTGTGAGGTGGCCATGCAGTTATTCTGCGTGACGGACGACATCACACCTCCACGACCATAATTGGTGGACTACCTGCTGTACGGTGCGCCCGACGGTAGATCCACCATCACCGGTTACCTCTCACAGCAATGCGGAGGGGCGCCATCGGCGGCATGAAAGCCAGTGCAGTTGCCATGCTCCTTGGTCTCTATGCCAGTCACGACCCAGATGAACTCACACCCAGCCCACACACCCGGCTCAACCTCCGCCCTGGGCGCTCGATGTGGCAGTACAACTGGTAATTGTCTTATGAGGTATATAATGTTCATAAGATGGTGTCTTATGAGTGTTATATCAAAGGCTAATATACTACACCATGTAGTGGTATGCTAAATCGTTGCAATGTTGTTGGAAATAACAAACCACCTGCGGCGGTCCGAGCATTTGAGGCAGCTTTAGAAACCAATGCATGATGTGCCGAATATTAGCAACACAGGCTTTGAGGCAAATTTTGTAATTGTTGCCGGTCCATGTACTAGTGTATTATAGTTACCGGATTAATCATGCTAATGTTATTAGAATGCTCATGCGAAAGTTGCTAGACTGCTCATACTAGAGTTACCAACATAGTGGTTATGTAGTTACTCGGCTACATGTGCTATAGTTACCAATATAGATATTACATTGTTATCAAAGTAGCAATTATGTATTATTAGATTCCTAATGATATAGTTACCAGGATGCTCATACTAAACTTATCAGGCCACTCATGCTAGGGTTACCAAGTTGCTCATGCGCTAAAGCTAACAGGTTTCTCATAGGTTATCAAGCTACTCCGGCTATAGAGACCCACACATCCTGAAGTTACCAGGCTATCATTGCAATACCGTTTACGCTCACTTTTATCATTAGTTACCTTGCTGTTTTTATAATTTCAGATTACAAATACATTTATCTACCATCCATATTGCACTTGTATCACCATCTCTTCGCCGAACTAGTGCACCTATACAATTTACCATTGTATTGGGTGTGTTGGGGACACAAGAGACTCTTTGTTATTTGGTTGCAGGGTTGCTTGAGAGAGACCATCTTCATCCTATGCCTCCCACGGATTGATAAACCTTAGGTCATCCACTTGAGGGAAATTTGCTACTGTCCTACAAACCAGTGCACTTGCAGACCCAACAACTTTTATAAGAAGAAGGTTGTGTAGTAGACACCAAGCTCTTTTCTGGCGCCGTTGCCAGGGAGGTGAGTGCTTGAAGGTATATCTTTAGATCTTGCAATCGAATATTTTTGTTTCTTGTTTTATCACTAGTTTAGTTTATAAAAGAAAATTACAAAAAAAATGGAGTTAAGTTTGTCTCATACGCTTCGTCTTTTTAATATCTTTCGTGAGTTTGATGGAAAGGAAAATTGTGCTCAAGTGCTAGAAGAAGAATGCTTTAAAATGCTTGGTACTAAGTCTTTGAATGATGAGCATGATTGCAATGTTGTTAGTATAAACTCCTTGAATATCCATAGTACTAATGGTGATTGCTCTAGTCATGATGAGAATATATCTTATGAGCATGTCAACTTTTGTGGAGTGCATGTTTGCATGAACACACTAAATAGAGAAGATATATATTGCAAGAAGCATAAGTATTTAGAAACTAAGAGGTTGCAAGAAAGGCTAGATAAGAGTGCGGAGAATTTAATATATCTTTCCCGTTGTGAATTTTGCAATAAACAAGATCATTTACATCTCCAATGCAAATTGTTTCATGATCGGATCGTGTCCAAAAATTGTGATGATTTGATCTCCCTTTCTCATTACAATGAACTTAGATTGCTTTTGGGTTATGAAGAGTTGAAACGTTTAACCAGGCCTATTCCAGAATTTAATCTTAAGCATTTTCTTGATATTGGTCTAGAAAAGATTTATATGTTTTGTGCGGTGAATTGCATTGAAAATCCTTATATTGCCAATTACATAAAGAAAAGAAAGCAAATAGAAGATGATGAGAATACTAATGAAAGGGAAGAGACTTCCCAATATCCTCCTATTATTTCTCATGATGAATCAGGTAACGAGGAGGAGCTTTCTATTCAACCAATCTCATCAATAAGGAACTCAAAGGGGAAGGTTGAACCTACACATAATGTGAAGAAGAAAAAGAAAAGAAAGAGCAACAAAGGTAGAAAGGTATCCCTCCCAAATGATGTTGCTCCTACTACTCATTGTGATGATAATAATTGCTTTACTATTGGTGCTATCCATATTTTTAATGATGAGAGTGATTATGCTTATGATATGAAAGAGCCCAAGCTTGGGGAAGCTATGTTTGATGAGGATGAAATATTTGAGAATATATTTGCTGAAATTAATGTTTGTCCCAAGCTTGGGGATGCTATGTTTAATGAAGATGATATTTTTAGCATCCCCAGTTTTGATATGCAAAGTTGTTATGATGATAGCATGCCTCCTACCTATGATGATTATATTGATGAAACTGGGTTTGTAAGAGTGTCAACTTTAGGAATTAGTGATCCCACTATTTTGGAAGATGTTGAATCTTATTGTGATTAATATGAAAGTGGATTTGGAAGAGTGTCAACTTTATTTAGTGATTCCACTATTTTGGAAGAGGTTCCAATTGATTATGAGAACAAAGTTGTTATCTATGATGATTATTGTGATGACTTGTATGCTATTAGGAATAATGATAACCATGAAACTTGTCATCATGATTTTAGTTTTCAATTGGATTATGCCTCACATGATAATTATTTTGTTGAGTTTGCTCCCACTACTATTCATGAGAATAAATTTGCTTATGTGGAGAGTAGTAAATTTTCTATGCTTGTAGATCATGAAAAGAATACTTTAGGTGCTGGTTATATTGTTGAATTCATTCATGATGCTACTAAAAATTATTATGAGGGAGGAACATATACTTGTAGGAATCGCAATAATGTCAAGTTTCCTCTCTATGTGATTAAAATTTTGAAGATATGCTTGTTTTACCTTCCTATGCTAGTTGATTATTGTTCGCATAAGTTGTTTGCTCACAAAATCCCTATGCATAGGAAGTGGGTTAGACTTAAATGTGCTAGTCATATGCTTCATGATGCTCCCGTTATGTTTCAATTCTTATCTTTTACGTGAGCATCATTGTCATCATCATGCCTAGCTAGAAAGGCATTAAAGAAAAGCGCTTGTTGGGAGATAATCCAATACTTATCCTTACTGTTTTTGTGTGTTCACATGATTATGCTACTGTAGTAATCATGTTTTATAGCTTTTATTTCAATAAAGTGCCAAGTAAGACCTTTAGGATAACTTATGGTGATAGCTGTGTTGATCTACTGAAAATCAGAAACTTTTTCACCCAGTAAATTAGGTTTGTTAATTCACAGAAAAGTTCTGATCTGATTCGTTTTGCTCTAGATTTGTACACAAATTGCTTATGACTTCCTAATTTGGTAGAATTTTTGGAGGTCCATAAGTATACGTTTGATACAGATTACTACAGACTGTTATGTTTTTGACAGATTCTGTTTTCTATGTGTTGTTTGCTTATTTTGATGAATCTATGAGTAATATCGGAGGGTATGAACCGCAGAGAAGTTAGAATACAGTAGATATTACACCAATATGAATTTAGAATGAGTTCATTACAGTACCTAAGTGGTGGTTTTATTTTCTTATACTAACAGAGCTTATGAGTTTTGTTTTTGAGTTTTGTGTGGTTGAAGTTTTCAAGTTTCGGGTAAAGATTCGATGGAATATGGGATAAGGATTGTAAAGAGCCTAAGCTTGGGGATTCCCAAGGCACCCCAAGGTAATATTCAAGGACAACCAAGAGCCTAAGCTTGGGGATGCCCCGAAAGGCATCCCCTCTTTCGTCTTCGTTCATCGGTAACTTTACTTGGAGCTATATTTTTATTCATCACATGATATGTGTTTTGCTTGGAGCGTCAATTTCTTTTGTTAGTTTTTGCTTGCTGTTAGTTAGAATAATATTTTGCATCTTTAGTTTCAATAAAAAAGTCAAGGATAGCCTTTACCATGCTTATTCTGCTAGTATACATGTTGCTGTTTGAAAACAGAAAGTTTACCGATGTTGCCAAAATTCCCTAGGAAAGTCAGAGAATGGTATAACGTTGAATCATTTTGCATATTAAGCTCTGATAAATTTATTACAGTGGGAATTTTAGTTCATAATGTTTGGAGGGAAGTATTGATACTCTTGCATTCTTTATATACTGTACTGTTTTGGCAGATTGCTGTTATGTTTGCATTATTTGCATATGTTTGCTTGTTTAATGATTCTATTTGAGGATAGGAGTATTAAATATGCAGAGGAATTTAGTATGCAATGTTGAATAATAATTTTGGTGATTTGTTACAGTAGAAAATGATAAGGTTTTGCATTGGTTTATACTAACCTATCTCACGAGTTCTTATTGAGTTTGGTGTGGATGAAGCTTTTGATAAAAAGAGAAACCATGATATGAGAGGAATTAAGGAGACACAAAAGTTCAAGCTTGAGGATGCACAAGGCACCCCAAGATAATATTTCAAGAAGTCTCAAGCATCTAAGCTTGGGGATGCCCCATAGGCATCCCACCTTTCTTATTCAACAACTACCGGTTAGTATCTGTTGAGCCTAAGTTTTTGCTTCTTCACATGAGTTGTGCTATCCTTGCAATGTAATTTTGTTTTGCTTTGCTTGCTGTTTGAATAAATACCAAGATCTAAAATTCTCTAATGAGAGAGAGTCTTCGCATAGTTACATAATTATTTCGACTACTCATTGATCTTCACTAATATCTGTTGGAGTAGTTTGTCGTTTCCTCTAGTGCTTCACTTATATCTTTTAGAGCACGGCGGTGGTTTTATTTTTTAGAAATTAATGAACTCTAGTGCTTCACTTATATTATTTTGAGAGTCTTAAATAGCATGGTAATTTGAATGAAAACTATCGTAGGAAGTGAATTGGATGCTATGATCAATTTGATACTTGATAATTGTTTTGAGATATGGAGGTAGTGATATTAAAGTCATGCTAGTTGGGTGATTATGAATTTAAAGAATGCTTGTGTTGAAGTTAGCAAGTCCTGTAGCATGAACGTATGGTTAAAGTTATGTAACAAATTTGAAACATGAAGTGTACCTGACTTGTGCATCCTTATGAGTGGCGGTCAGGGACGAGCGATGGTATTTTCCTACCAATCTATCCCCCTAGGAGCATGCGCGTAGTGCTTGATTTTTGATGACTTATAAATTTTTGCAATAAGTATATGAGTTCTTTTGACTAATGTTGAGTCCATGGATTATACACACTTTTATATTTCCACCATTGGTAGCCTCTTCGGTACCGTGCATTGCCCTTTCTCACCTTGAGAGTTGGTGCAAACTTCGCTGGTGCATCCAAACCCCGTGATACGATATGCTCTATCACACATAAACCTCCTTTTATCTTCCTCAAAACAGCCACCATACCTACCTATTATGGCATTTCCATAGCCATTCCGAGATATATTGCCATGCAACTTTCCACCATTCCGTTCATTATCATTATGACACGCATTACTTTTGTCGTTTTGCTATTGCATGATCATGTAGTTGACATCATATTTGTGGAAAAGCCACCATGCATTATTTTTCATACATGTCACTCTTGATTCATTGCACCATCCCAGTACACCGCCAGAGGCATTCATATAGAGTCATATCTTGTTCTAGTTTCGAGTTGTAATTCATATGTTGTAATCAATGAAAGTGTGATGATCATCATGATTAGAGCGTTGCCCAAAAAGAAAAAAAATAAGAAAAAAGAAAGGCAAAAAAAAAGAATGGCCCAAAAAAAAGGAAAAGAAAAAAAAGAAGAAAAATAAAAAAAATAAAAAAATAAAAATAAAAAGGGCAATGTTACTATCTCCTTTTCCACACTTGTGCTTCAAAGTAGCACCTTGTTCTTCATGTAGTGAGTCTCGTATATTGTGCTTCAAAGTAGCACCATGTTTTTCATATAGTGAGTCTCATAGGTTGTATTTTTCATACTAGTGGGAATTTTTCATTATAGAACTTGGCTTGTATATTCCTACGATGGGCTTCCTCAAATGCCCTAGGTCTTCGTGAGCAAGCAAGTTGGATGCACACCCATTAGTTCTCTTTTGTTGAGCATTCATTTATAGCTCTAGTGCATCCGTTGCATGGCAATCCCTACTCCTCATGTTGACATCAATTGATGGACATCTCCATAGCATGTTGATTATCCTTGTCAATGTGAGACTTTCATTTTTTTGTCTTCTCCACACAACCCCCATCATTATATTCTATTCCACCCATAGTGCTATATCCATGGCTCACGCTCATGTATTGTGTGAAGGTTGAAAAAGTTTGAGATTATTTAAGTATGAAACAATTGCTTGGCTTGTCATCGGGGGTATAGAAGTTGGGAACATCTTTGTGTGACGAAAATGAAGCATAGCCTAACTATATGATTTTGTAGGGATGAACTTTCTTTTGCCATGTTATTTTGAGAAGACATGATTACTTTGATTAGTATGCTTGAAGTGTTACTATTTCTTTTGTCAATATGAACTTTTATTTTGAATCATTTGGATCTGAACATTCATGCCACAATAAAGAGAAATTACATTGAGAATCATGCTAGGTAGCATTCCACATCAAAAATTCTGTTTTTATCATTTACCTACTCGAGGACGAGTAGGAATTAAGCTTGGGGATGCTTGATACGTCTCCAACGTATCTATAATTTTTGATTGTTCCATGCTATTATATTACCTGTTTTGAATGATTATGGGCTTTATTATACACTTTTATATTACTTTTGGGACTAACCTATTAACCGGAGGCCCAACCCATATTGCTGTTTTATTGCATGTTTCAGTATTTCGAAGAAAAGGAATATCAAACGGAGTCCAAACAGAACGAAACCTTCGGCATCGTGATTTTTGGGAAGAATATCATCCTGGAGGCTTGGAGATCAAGTCAGAAGATCCTCGAGGAGCCCAGGAGATAGGGGGCGCCCCCCCTACAGGGTGCGGCCCCCTGTCTCGTGGACCCCTCGAGCACCTCCCGACGGACTTCTTTCGCCTATATAGTCCCACGTAACCTAAAAACATCCACGGACAAGATAGATCGGGAGTTCCGCCGCCGCAAGCCTCTGTAGCCACCAATAACCTCTCGAGAGTCCGTTTCGGCACCCTGCCGGAGGGGGGATCCCTCATCGGTGGCCATCTTCATCATCCCGGCACTCTTCATGACGAGGAGGGAGTAGTTCACCCTCGGGGCTGAGGGTATGTACCAGTAGCTATGTGTTTGAACTCTTTCTCTCTCTCGTATTCTCTCTCATGTTCCCTCTATGGCACGATCTTGATGTATCCCGAGCTTTGCTATTGTAGTTGGATCTTATGATGTTTCTCCCCCTATACTCTCTTGTGATGAATTGAGTTTCCCCTTTGAAGTTATCTTATCGGATTGAGTCTTTATTTGAGAACACTTGATGTATGTCTTGCCATGCTTATCTGTGGTGACAATGGGATATCACGTGCCACTTGATGTATGTTTTGGTGACCAACTTGCAGGTTCCGCCCATGAACCTATGCATAGGGGTTGGCACGCGTTCTTGACTCTCCGGTAGAAACTTTGGGGGCACTCTTTGAAGTACTTTGTGTTGGTTGGATGAATCTAAGATTGTGTGATGCATATCGTATAATCATGCCCACGGATACTTGAGGTGACAATGGAGTATCCAGGTGACATTAGGGTTTTGGTTGATTTGTGTCTTAAGGTGTTATTCTAGTACGAACTCTTTTATAGATCGATCCGAAATAATAACTTTGAGGTGGTTTCATACCCTACCATAATCTCTACGTTTGTTCTTCGCTATTAGTGGCTTTGGAGTGACTCTTTGTTGCATGTTGAGGGCTTGTTATATGATCTATCTATGCTATTATTGTTGAGAGAACTTGCACTAGTGATAGTATGAACCCTAGGCCTTGTTTCCTATCATTGCAATACC
Source organism: Triticum aestivum (assembly GCF_018294505.1). Lineage (NCBI taxonomy): Eukaryota > Viridiplantae > Streptophyta > Magnoliopsida > Poales > Poaceae > Triticum > Triticum aestivum. The sequence goes on along the minus strand of NC_057798.1, from coordinate 554,822,844 downwards.
GTTTACGCTCACTTTTATCATTAGTTACCTTGCTGTTTTTATAATTTCAGATTACAAATACCTTTATCTACCATCCATATTGCACCTGTATCACCATCTCTTTGCTGAACTAGTGCACCTATACAATTTACCATTGTATTGGGTGTGTTGGGGACACAAGAGACTCTTTGTTATTTGGTTGCAGGGTTGCTTGAGAGAGACCATCTTCATCCTACGCCTCCCACGGATTGATAAACCTTAGGGCATCCACTTGAGGGAAATTTGCTACTGTCCTACAAACCTATGTACTTGCAGGCCCAACAACGTCTACAAGAAGAAGGTTGTGAAGTAGACATCAATTTGCTGTTTAAGTATTGCTGTCAAAATATTAGTGTCATGTGGCTGTGAACTGCTTTTGTATTTTTGTCAAAATATAGCTGTTTTGCTATCAAATGTTTGCTTTTTTGCTGTCAAAATACTTGCTTTTTCGCTAATAGATTATTGGCATTATGCTGCTGTGAAGATATTCCAGTTTTCTTGTTGAAATAACACTGTTTTACTGTTGAATTTGACATGTCTCTAATGGGCAAAAGTTTTTGTACTGATGAGCTTATGTTTAACTACTCTAATTCAAAGTGATATGCTTAGAACAATACCTATAAGCAGGATTGTTTGAAGTTTGTTAATCTTTTCAAAAGAAGCAGGAGCAAAGCAAAGGTCAAATTGTTTCTTCTTTTCAAAAAGTAATTTTTGATGTATGAAGTTTGTGCCTCCAGGATCTTGTGCTCCTACTAATCTTTTCTGAACTTTGTTAATTCTATCAGAAGAAGCAAGAGCAAAGCAAAGGCAGGATTCCATGGTGAGTTTGGAGTTTACCCTCTGTCCCTGGAAATTGAAATTGGCTCTCATGCGAGCGTCCACCTTTTCTTAGCCATGGTGAGTTTGAGGCTTACCCTCTGTTCTTGCTACCCAAAATTGCTTTCTCATTGAATAATGTTCATCACACTGTACTCAAGAATACAAAGGAAGCTACCGAAATGTGATAGATCCTACTCTTCAGTGGCTTAAATTTGAAGATGTAGTGGCCGAACAAGACTGGGATCATGTTTATGATGCATTTCCCATCGATACAGAGGTATGAATCCTATGATTGACATTGTAAAAACTCTCAGTGAACAGCCTACCTCCTGAATATATAGTGAGAAGCCGTATATTTTACTTTTAGTGTAAACAAATAGTGAAATATGAGGTAGCCATCTCCTACTGAATTAATAATGAGAAGCCTACCAACTGAATTTTATTCTTAAATGATATGAAGAATTATCGATATTTACTATTTAGGGTGTATGCATATATTTTACTGGTCAACATGATACTGTTAGTAGAAGTTTTAGTGCTCTTTATGGTTGACAGTGGTGTGCCTCTCCAAGCCACTCTGCTTTCCATCAACGCCGACAACCACAACAGGGGTGGATCCAGCCGACAAGAGGCAGAGCGGCGGTCAATGGTTGGGGGCTGCTACCAGGCTGCATGTGATATGGTGACGCGGTAGTGGTTGGTTTGCAAAAATATTGATCAATGCATTCTGAGAATATTTTGTGACGTATCCTGATTGGCATATCACAGGTTGCTAGAGTTGTTCAAGCAGGCACCTGCGTTCTACTTTTGGTAAATTTGTTTAGTTTGAGTTGGTACCATAACAAAGCTAGGTTCTGTAACTTATTTTTTTTGCTTTTTTACATACGGCTAAATCAAATGCTCAAGTTAGTGTGTATTGGTTAACAATGGAGGGTTGTTGTGGTGCCTGTTGGGCCTTTGGTGTTGTGGAGTGTCTGCAAGATCGTCTCTGCATTCCTCACAACATGGTGGGTGCATATGGATGAGCTGTCTACTCTCTGGTCTATTCTTAAATAGGCATGTTGGTCTTTTCTTACATAACCAGCCTGCCATTTCTATTACTCGCAGAACATTTCACTTTCTATCAATAAGCATTCTTCTTCATGCTAACTTGGTGTAATGTAGCCTTGATGATGTGTTGAGGCAGTATGCTCAGTGTAAGAACAAATAGATGGCCACTCCCATTTTTATCTCATTTCGTAACCACAGTATGCCTATGTCAGTATCTGAAAGTTTTTGGTGTTTGTTTCTCCTCCTTAAATCAATATTTTCTTTTGAATTATAGGAGTGTTGAAAGGATCGATATAGTTGACTAGAGGGGGGGGGGGTGAATAGGCAACTAACAATTTTTAAGCTTTTATTTACCAATTTAAACTTTGCAACAAAATTGGTTGTCTAGATATGCAACTATGTGAGCAACATATATGATGCAATAACAACTAGCACGTAAGCAAGCAAGGGATACAACACAAGTAAGCTTGCAAAAGTAAAGGGACGAGATAACCAAGAGTGGAGCCGGTGGAGACGAGGATGTGTTACCGAAGTTCGTTTCTTTTAAAGGGAAGTACGTCTCCGTTAGAGCGGTGTGGAGGCACAATGCTCCCCAAGAAGCCACTAGGGCCACCGTATTCTCCTCACGCCCTCACATAATGCGAGATGCCGTGATTCCACTATTGGTGCCCTTGAAGGCGGCGACCGAACCTTTACAAACAAGGTTGGGGCAATCTCCACAACTTAATTGGAGGCTCCCAACGACACCACGAAGCTTCACCACAATGGACTATGGCTCTGAGATGACCTCAACAGTCTAGGGTGCTCAAACACCCAAGAGTAACAAATCCGCTAGGGATTAGTGGGGGGAATAAAATTTCTCTTGGTGGAAGTGTAGATCGGGGCCTTCTCAACCAATCCCGAGAAAATCAACAAGTTTGATTGGCTAGGGAGAGAGATCGGGCGAAAATGGAGCTTGGAGCAACAATGGAGCTTTTGGGGGAAGAGGTAGGTCAACTTTGAGGAAGAAGACACCTTTGTATAGTGGGGGAAACAATCCAACCGTTACCCACCCAAGCAGCCACACACAGAGTGGTACTACCGCTTGGGCAGGGCGGTACTACCGCTGAAAAACGGTACTACCGTCCCTCCCAGCGGTACTGCCGCACTCACGAGGGTTGCAGGGTCCTGGGCCCAGAGCGGTACTACCGCAGAAGTATGGGCGGTACTACCGCGGAAGTACGGGCGGTACTACCGCTTGGAGCGGTACTACCGCCACTACTGCCGCTCCTACTACCGTAAAACCCGACACGAAAAACAGCGGTCTCGAGTTGAGGCGGTAGTAGCCCGGAACCACTGCGGTACTACGGCCGAAGACAACAAGCGGTACTACCGCTTGGGGAGCGGTACTACCACTTGACGTGCTTCGGCGGTACTACCGTTGAGGACCGCTGAGGGAGTCCCAGATTAGGGGGTGTCCGGATGACCGAACTATGACCTTTGGCCGGACTCCTGGACTATGAAGATACAAGATTGAAGACTTCCCCGTGTCCGGATGGGACTTTCCTTGGCGTGGAAGGCAAGCTTGGCGATACGAATATGTAGATCTCCTCCCATTGTAACCGACTCTGTGTAACCCTAGCCCTCTCCGGTGTCTATATAAACCGGAGGGTTTTAGTCCGTAGGACGAACAACAATCATACCATAGGCTAGCTTCTAGGGTTTAGCCCTCTGATCTCGTGGTAGATCTACTCTTGTACTACCCATATCATCAATATTAATCAAGCAGGAGTAGGGTTTTACCTCCATCGAGAGGGCCCGAACCTGGGTAAAAACATCGTGTCCCTTGTCTCCTGTTACCATCCACCTAGACGCACAGTTCGGGACCCCCTACCTGAGATCCGCCGGTTTTGAAACCGACATTGGTGCTTTCATTGAGAGTTCCGCTATGCCGTCGCCATCAAGAAGGATGCCTTTTCCCGTCTTTAAGGACGGCGCTGTTGCTAAAGGAGCTTTGGCTATCGGCCAAACTCTCCGGCTAGGCGGTTTTCTCATGACCGCCTGTTCGGCCGCCGCGCCGACGATGACTTCTGGGGTCATCGAAAGCAATCTCCACGTCAACTTGTAACTCGCCGAGCAGTTAGATCCGATGGAGCTCTCTTCCTTAAACGAGCTCTTGGATCGCATCGCCGCCCTGGGAGTCGCTACAGACTACGATCAGATTGGGCTTAAACCCGATCCGAGAGAGATTAACTCTCCCCGGGTCACCCACCATGTCGCAGTGGTGGAGGAACAATGCGGCAAATCTTCACCCATCTTAAGGACTAGTTATGTCCGGATTCCCGATCCCTCCAAGCCGGATACCCGCAGAGGGGAGGACGTCACTCAAGCCCTGAACCTAAAGTTAGGCAGCGGGCTAGATTCATTGGACAACATCCAAGAACCCAAGCTTCCGAGTTTGGAAAATCCTTGGCCCCTGAGTTTTAGATTGGGCGAGGTTCCGGATTTAACTCCACCCACCCATCCAAGTATAAGGGATCTATCCCAAATTCAGCAAGAGCCCACAGAAACAGTACACCATTACTGGGCCAGATTCCTCCTGGTTATGAACAGGATAGAGGAATGCCGCGAGGAGGATGCAATCTCATTCTTCTGCAATAATTGCACGGACATCGGAATCCTCAACGCCATAAGTCGCCGTGAAATTACACGCTTCACTCACTTGGCATCCATAGTACGAAAGTACTGTGTGATGGAAAGCGTCCGGAAAACCGAAATCAAATTCTGGGACAATCAGGCCCTGAACACAACCCCAGTCCGAAATAAAAGGGCGCATTATCGCCAGGCACCTGGGCTAAACACCAAAAAGCAAAAACCCTCTGCAGGGTATGGAACCGTACTGGAGGGATGGCTCAATGGACCCTGTAAAATTCGTAGTATAGAGGGCGCCACACCAACTCATAGCCTTAGATCATGTTGGATACTCCGGCAGGTGGCCAGGAGTGGCGAGGAGCTTCTAACTCCAGAATCCACAGAGCATCAGCCCAGGGAGACCAGCACGGTATCAACAGTCTTCGAGACTTTCGCATCAAATAATACACGGAAACAAACACTCCGCAGCCTTACCGAAGTCTACCAAGTAGCAACAATAAACCCATGGAGTGACACGGCTATTACCTTTAATGCCAGTGATGAACCTAAATTCCGAACAGCCCGAGCACCAGCCGCATTGGTCCTTAGTCCAATAGTGGACAACTTTTGCCTTACCAAGGTACTCATGGACGGTGGCAGCGGACTGAACCTCATTTATGAGGAAACCCTTCGAAAAATGGAAATAGGCTGGAGCCGCATTGAGCGAAGCAACACAACCTTTAGAGGAATAATCCCCAGTCGGGAAGCGTGTTGTACAGGAAAAATCACACTGGATGTGGTGTTCGGCACGCGGGATAATTACAGGTCCGAGGAGGTCACGTTTCAAGTAGCCCCGTTCAGCAGCGGATACCACGCTCTGTTAGGGCGAGAGGCATTCACAATTTTTCAAGCTATACCCCATTACGGGTACATGAAGCTCAAAATGCCCGGACCCAACGGAATCATCACTCTTGCTAGTGACCCGGACATAGCACTCCGCGCCGAACACAAGACAGCCGCACTGGCCCTTGAGGCACTATCTGAAGCCCTAGCGGCCGAAGAACTGACTGCGCTCCGCTCCACGGTGAATAGGGACAACGTGATACTCGATAAAAGATCTAAGTCCACCTCTTTTAAACCGGCGGACAAAATAGTCAAATTACATGTCCATCGAACGGACCCTACAAAAACGGCCTCCATCGGGGCGCAATTAAACCCTGATATAGACGCCGCACTACGAGAATTCCTACGTGAAAATTGGGACATTTTTGCCTGGCACCCTTCAGACATGCCAGGAATCCCACGCCGGCTAGCCAGGCACAACCTAAACATCCTAAAAGGATTCAAGCCTGTCAAGCAGGCTCTTCGATGTTTCTCCGAACCTAAGGGACAAGCCATGGGAGAGGAGCTAGCCAAACTGCTGGAGGCCGGATTCATCAGAGATATAAAACATCCAGACTGGCTAGCAAACCTGGTGATGGTACCAAAGAAGGACAAATCCTGGCGCCTGTGCATCGATTTCAAGGACCTCAACAAGGCTTGCCCAAAGTATCCCTTCCCCCTTCCATGCATCGATCAAATCATCGACGCTACCACAAGACACGATTCATTGTGTTTCCTCGACGCATACTCCGGCTACCATCAAATTAAGATGGCAGAGCCAGACCAAGCCGCAACGGCATTCATCACCCCATATGGCCCATTCTGCTTCAACACAATGCCCTTCGGGCTCAAAAACGTTGGCGCAACGTATCAACGCATGATTCAGACATGTCTGGCAAACCAGATCGGCAAAACAGTGGAAGCCTACGTAGATGACATGGTCGTCAAAACCAAGCAAGTCGAAACTCTCGTAGACGACTTGAGGCTCACATTCGATAACCTCCGAGCATATGACATCAAGCTTAACCCAGAAAAATGCGTTTTCGGCGTACCAGGCGGAAAGCTCTTGGGCTTCATTGTATCCGGTAGAGAAATTGAAGCAAATCCAGCCAAGATCCGAGCTTTGTCGCAATTGGATATTCCAAAGGACCTCAAACAAATACAAAAATTGACTGGATGCATGGCGGCTCTAAGCCGCTCCATCTCCCGCTTGGGAGAAAAGGCGTTGCCCCTTTATCGCCTCCTCCGGTGCACCGAACACTTCGAGTGGACGGATGTTGCCACGGCCGGACTCAAAGAAATAAAAGCCATATTGGCAACAAACCCGGTCCTGGCCGCGCCGAACATCGGCGAACCAATGCTATTGTACATTGCGGCAACTCATCAAGTTGTAAGCGCAGTGCTCGTCGTCGAACGAGAAACGGATGTAAACAAATTCCCCCTTCAAAAACTAGTTTACTACGTGTCCACTATCCTCACTCCATGCAAGTCACGGTACCCGCATTATCAAAAGATAGCGTACGCGGTGTTTATGGCATCCCGGAAGCTGTGACACTACTTTCAAGAGTGTTCGATAACAGTAGCCTCCGAAGTACCTCTTAACGATATTATAAACAACTGCGACGCGTCGGGCCGGATTGCCAAATGGGCCATTGAGCTCCTCCCGTTCGACATAACCTATAAGCCACGGCGAGCTATCAAGTCGGAAGTTTTGGCCGACTTTGTCGCATAATGGACTGAAGCCAAACTCCCTAAAGAGTACAGCACATATTCCAACTGGATCATGCACTTCGACGACTCGAAAATGTTAGCGGGTCTGGGGGCTGGCGTCATTCTGACGTCCCCAACAGGAGATACAGTTCAATACGTACTCCACATAATGTATACGGACTCCAACAACGCAGCCGAATACGAGGCCCTTCTACATGGTCTTCGGATGGCAGTCTCCATGGGCATCCAACGCCTAGAGGTGCGCGGGGATTCGAACCTTGCGATATCCCAAATAAATGGAGACTTTGATGCCAAGGATCCAAACATGGCGGCTTATCACAACGCCGTCCTAAAAATGTCTGCTCGGTCCGAGGGGCTCGAATTTCACCATATAGCCCGGGAAAACAATCAGGCAGCAGACGTCTTGGCACGCATCGGCGCAAAGCGCGATGCAGTCCCCCCAACATTTTCTTGGAAAGGCTATTCAAGCTATCCGTACAATGGGAAGGGGAATCCGGAAATAACATCCCGGACCCAGCCGCACCGCCTGACATCGAACATTCTGACACAACGGGAGGCTCTGCCAACGAAGTAACATCCTCAACCCACGTAATAATGGCAGTCATTGCCCCGTGGACAGAACCATTCCTAGCCTACTTAACTAGGCAGGAATTTCCCGAGGACCAAAACGAGGCATGCTGCATAGTGTGGCGATCTAAAGCCTATAAAGTCCATGAAGGAGAGCTTTATAAGAAAAGCACCACCGGAGTCCTTCAAAGGTGTATCTCCGAAGAGGAAGGGCGGAACCTTCTGGCTGAAATTCATGCCGGACTCGGCGGGCACCACGCCGCAGCCCGGGCCCTTGTAAGCAAGGCCCTCCGTACTGGATTTTATTGGCCGATGGCCCGGGCAGATGCTCGGGACTTAGTCCAACGATGCGTCGGTTGCCAATTATTTGCTAACCAAAGCCATATGCCACCCACCGCCCTCCAAACTATACCCATCACCTGGCCCTTCACGGTCTGGGGGCTTGACATGGTTGGACCCCTTAAAGGAGGAACCCACAAGCAAAAATACCTACTGGTCATGGTTGACAAATTCACCAAATGGATAGAGGCCAAGCCTGTTAAGACAGCCGAATCCGGACCAGTGATATACTTCATATCAGGGGTCGTACACCGTTACGGCGTCCCCCATAGCATCATCACTGATAACGGCACGAACTTTACGGCCGACGAGGTAAAACTCTGGTGCAAAAACATGGGCATCAAGCTCGACTACGCTTCAGTCTATCACCCACAAACTAACGGTCAAGTCGAGCGAGCAAATGGTCTAATCATGAGAAGCATCAAACCCAGACTAATGCGGTCCCTCAAGGAATCTAACATGCACTGGGTAGAGGAGCTCGACTCCGTACTCTGGGGGCTGCGGACCACGCCGAATCGCACTACGGATTCACACCATTCTTTATGGTATACGGCGCAGAGGCAGTTCTGACCTGCGACATAATTCATGACTCACCTCGCGTGTGCATGTACGAAGAAAGAGAAGCCGAACTCGATCGGCAGGACAGTTTGGACGCCTTGGAGGAGGAGCGCGATGTGGCAAAAGCCCGTTCCGCATTCTATCAACAGCAGGCTCGAAGATATCAAAGCAGAGAAGTACGGGCCAAAACTTACAATGTTGGTGAATTAGTTCTACGCCTGCGGGACAAGAAAAAGGACAAACTCAATCCCAAATGGGAAGGTCCCTTCATAATTGACCAAGTCCTGACTGGTGGAGCGTACCGTCTATGAAATGCATCGGATAACCGACTCGAACCGAACCCATGGAACGCAGACCGTCTATGAAGATTCTACGCCTAGCGCCGGACTCTGTGTTCGTCTCCTTCCTCTATCCATTTTCTACACATTAGCTGTCTTATATTTCTCTCCTTCTCCCTCCTTTTCTCTTACAGCCTTTAAGGGCTTGTTCACGCCTTGTTCGCACACAATTGACGCACTATCCGCGCTCATTATACCTGGGGGCTTATTTAACAAAAGCTTGTTTATACGGGCCTCACGCCCAACACATGTGTCACACTTCCGCATGTACCTTTTATTCACCATTATATGCATCGATATGACTTAAGTTTTGGCCAAGCTGGGTTGCCTGGCTCCTGTGCTTACCCCTACGTTCCCGATTGTTCGGCTAGGAGGTAAAGGGAGCACCTCTGCGATTGTTACTACCGGGTCAGCCGGATGTGTACCTCAGACTAGGTGAGGCCGAAAGCTAGCGTTCTTAAGGGAATATTCGGTCGGTGAACTAAAAGATGATTTCTCACTCTTATATTTATCTGCCCCCAGATGCTTTTATGCTTTTTTCGCAGTCTGGACATGCACTTTAGGGCATGCTTCCCAGGGAAAGGAACCCCTAACGGAACTATTCTCCCTGGAAGATGTTTCTTACTAACCATGTAATATAACATAGCTAGTTGGGCACTTGTCTGTTCAAGCACTAATGACCCCTACGCCTGGTCTCCACGCATGCCCCAGTTCTTACATAACCGAGAGGGTATTCAGACACACTCCAGACTATCGGGTCCCGAGGTTGAAGCGAAAAGGTCCGCCATGACAAACGATCTACAATCCGGCTAGAAGGCATTTTACATGTCATCTTAAATTACATAGTCAAATTGACTGGGTATATTCCTCTTCAATACATCCAACAGGCTGACTAGTTTACAGTCGTGCTGGGAATATTTGGCAGCCCACTCTACCTGGCCGTACACTAAACTGACAGGGATCTCCTTCCTATCAGGCCCCATAGGTCCGATCTCGTCCATGTGGTTTGGGTCAGCCTTCGTGTACCGCGTCTTCACCATGGCCCAGGCCTCCCTAGCACCTTGACGGCAGGCCGATATCTTCCATAATCGGAAGCACCACCGCGCTCCCTTCAGCTTCTCTGCAAGCTCTCCAAGGCTTTCGGCCATGGAGACGGATGGCCACAAGGCCTGGAAGACGCCTTGCATCCCCTGCCGAACTCGTTCGTGCAATTGTGAGAGCTCGGGAAGAAGGTCACCTGTAGAACCGGGCATTTCCTCCACAGGTCGACCTGTCAGCATACCTACAGACATAAATTTGTCAATCGACTTCCTCGCCAAACTTTTTTTTCGTAGTTCATTCAAGCACTTACTAAAAATGCCGCGTCGAAGTCGCCGATTCTCCTTCACGGAGTCCGACAGCTGAGCATGAACATCTTTTAGTTCCTCGCCCAGCTGGGTGTTGGCATCTTGGAGCTTATTCTTCCCTTGCCTCACCCTCGTAAGCACGCTCTCGCCAGCCTTTAACCGGCGCAAGAGTTGTTGCTTGTCCGGATCTACTCCGGCGCCATCTGCAATGTTATTGTCAGATTTGCAAGCATGCCACACTTTTCAACATACTTATCTTTCGAAGCATATATTACCAGAGGGAGTCTCCTTGGCCTCCCCCGTCGCGGCTAGTGCGGCCTCAAGTTGGGCCTTGCACTCTTCCAGCTCCTGCGACAGTTGGGTATTCTTTTTTGTAAGATCCTGCATAACAAATGATCCTTAAATCAGTTGTTCTAACTGTTTCAAGTCTCGGGGGCTACTGGCACATATAACCATCAAATTTTCTCACCCGTATGTCTTTTACATACTGCTATGTGGCTCTGGCTAGACCATTTTGAGCGGCACGAAGGTATGCATCTCCTGTATTAAAGGCATCCAATGCCTCTTGGGAGAAACAAGTGTCACGGAGAATTGTCCGGCGACGCCTGTGGTTCATGGCACTCTCCACCTTGGAATTGGTGGCAGACAACCCGTCCGCATCCTCTGTCGGAGGAGCATCTGGTGCGCGCCTCGTGTTCGCCTCCGCTTCCGGACCCGGCCTTGGAGCCTGGCCGGTATAGGCGCAATTGGCAACCTCTCCGGATATAGTCCGGCGAGCGCTCTTCTTCCTGGAAAAAGCACGAGTGTTAGTATGCCTTGAGGGAATACAACCTGGGAATAAAATGGCACGCCATACCATTGCGCCGGTGTCTCAATCTGGACCGCACTTGTTTTCAGCCTGCTAGGCCTTGATGCCCCTTGTTGGCTAGCCGCCGTAGGCTCAGCCCTTCGCCTCAAGGACTTCCCCTGCAAAACCGACATTGATATATGGTGATCAAAAATAAGCACGGGTGGATCATCTTAAAGGTACTGGGACTTCAGTCTCGGTTACCTGTGAGGCTGGAAGTAGTCCGGGATAATCAGCCGTAATGGCCACTAAGGTGTTGTCCTTGCTCAATTGATGAAACACCCCATCGATCAGCTCCACACATAAGTCCGGGTCCTCTTGGGAGTCCGGGTCGAGGGACCGTTCCGGGTCCTCGGGTTGTGGAGGAGGGCTGTTTATCTCCTTTACAGTCTGGCGTAGCTCCCGCGTTGAAATTGCTAGACTAAATACTTAACTATGGGAATATGAAACCGATGGGTAAGTGAAAGTGTTCGCTTACCCAGCTTGGAGGATCGTACATAGAAAATTCGCCCCGTGGGTTGACGTGAAGGAATTCCTCCTCTTCTCCCTTGTACAAAGCGGATAAGATCTTTATTAGAGCGGCGGCCGATTCCGGCCCCTTACGGCCGCACCGGGTGGCGTCGTCCTCCCTGTTGAAATCCCACATGGGGTGGCCTCTGTACTGAAGCGGCTGCACCCCCCGCATAATGCATGTGGCCATGACATCAATCATGGTCAGTCCGGAATGAGCTAACAACCTTATCTGGTTCATCAGATAAGGGACGCCCTTGTTATTTTCCTTCTGAGGGCTCCGTGGACGCCAGCTTAGGTGCTTCTTCATAGGAGCATTATCGAACTCAGGGAGGCTGATCCGAACAAGGTCCTGCAGGGGGACGTCTTCTATATAAAACCATTCTGAAGGCCAGTCCTCGGACGCCTTCTTTGGGGTTCCGGATAGATATCCGGTACCGGCGCTGCAGCATAGTTCGGCTCCGCCCACTTGATATATCGACCCCTCCTGAGAATGGGGCACGAGGCAGAATAGCTTCTTCCACAGCACAAAATGGGCCTCGATGCCCAAAAACAGCTCGCAAAGGGCTACGAAGCCCGCAATATGCAATATGGAGGCAAGCGTAAGGTGGTACAACTGGAGGCCATAGAACTCCATGAGCCCCCGGAGAAACGGATGAATTGGAAATCCAAGCCCTCTTATCAAATAAGGGACAAGGCATACCCGCTCTCCTTTGGAGGGATTGGGGATGCTCTCCGCTTGCTCTCCGCCGTTATAGGTGGCAAGCCCGGCTTGAACCGGGACCATGTAAGCCGGGGGGAGAAGCCCCTTGGCTTGGAGCGCCACTAGCTCGCTGTGTGGGATGGAACACCTCTCCCAATTTCCAGGCTGAGGGCTGGGGGGCGAGAGGAGGAGCTGCATCAATCAGCCATGATGGAATGGATCTCTGTCGAATGCGCTCGGATGAATGCTCGCACAGGGAAGATGTTGTGATTCGGATCTAAATCCCCGCCTCTTTTATAGGCGGCCCATTTGCGCAGCTAGGGGGGTAAATGAAAAAACACCCTGTCTTTTCGCATTCTTTTGACACATGGAATATGGCTATTATTGGGCGCAGAAGCCAAGGAGCGCAACATTCACCAGAAGCCGGACACTATTCGACAGGTATATGAGATTTGGAGAAGAACCCGCCTTGCAATCCGAAGAAAAATCTGCGCGCCGGACTCATCGTCATTGAAGCCTTGTTCGGGGGCTACTGAGGGAGTCCCGGATTAGGGGGTGTCCGGATGACCGGACTATGACCTTTGGCCAGACTCCTGGACTATGAAGATACAAGATTGAAGACTTCGTCCCGTGTCCAGATGGGACTTTCCTTGGCGTGGAAGGCAAGCTTGGCGGTACGAATATGTAGATCTCCTCCCATTGTAACCGACTCTGTGTAACCCTAGCCCTCTCCGATGTCTATATAAACCGGAGGGTTTTAGTCCGTAGGACGAACAACAATCATACCATAGGCTAGCTTCTAGGGTTTAGCCTCTCTGATCTCGTGGTAGATCTACTCTTGTAATACCTATATCATCAATATTAATCAAGCAGGAGTAGGGTTTTACCTCCATCAAGAGGGCCCGAACCTAGGTAAAAACATCGTGTCCCTTGTCTCCTGTTACCATCCGCCTAGACACACAGTTCGGGACCCCCTACCCGAGACCCGCCGGTTTTGACACGACAACCGCGGTACTACCGCTAGGACAGGTCTAGGCAGGCACGAAGAGGAAAGGATGCTCCAATGAAGCGGAAAGGAACATTGGGTGTGATAAGGGTGTGTACGTGTTGATTCCACCCTAGCCTTACCAAAGCGGATCCCCTCTTGATAGTACGGTGATTCCTACGAAACTAGTCCACCAACAGAGAAACGAAGGAGCTACACCGTCTTGAATAAAATATCAAAGGGGAGGTAATCGTCTCGTGCCAAAGGATGAATCTCTAAAAAACTCAACGCACACGATTAGTCCGCAAAAGCATTGTCATCAATCACCAAAACACCTTGGGGATAAATATGCCTTTACAATCTCCCCCTTTTTGGTGGATTGATGACAATACGGGATTTGCACGGGAAGAAAGTGCAAACCCCACAACTCACAAATGTAGATGAGCTCCCCCTATATGTGTGCTTATCTAGAAAGGTGCTTTGGACTGCACGTCACACATACTAGGATCAGCGCTCCCCCTACATTTTGGAGACCAACAACCTAAGCAAGATATATGAGAGCAAAGAGTATATAACAAGATAAGCATGCAACTCATAAGCTAGGTAGACATAGATAAAGATAATCTAGAGATGAGGTAGCCTATGTCTCACACCATATGTCTGGAACTTAGGTCTCACTGACACAAAACCAAACAAAGCAAACAGCGAGAAAGCACACCACAAAGAAGACACACTCGCGAAACAGACAACGATGAAACAAATCCCTAAACTCTCTCCCCCTTTGGCATCGAGACACCAAAAAGAGAGGGAGTGAAGCTACGGCTCCAGTGATAGCAAGGTCGCGAACATCAGAGCAAAGCGTGATCGTCTTCGCCACCGTCATCGGTCGGGAACTGCTCGGCATTAGAATCTGTCCACGGGCAATGCTGCTGAACCCAGTCCTCCTCCTCAGTAAGCTGGTCCTTAGATCCACTGATAACGATAGCACCCATCTGACGCATGAGCTCCTTGTGACGACCCCTGACCTTCTTCTCAGCAACATGAGTCATGTACTGGCCATGAGACTCCATGCAGAACAGCTTCCTTACCTTGAGCTTGAGCTTCTTTGCCCAAGAGGGCTCAGCCCCAGAAGGCTCATAATCATCATCATCCTCATCCTCAGCCTCCTCCTCGGTCTCCATGGCAGCAACAGATGATGCACCCCCAGACTTAGGGACCTGAGTGCCCCAGTTGTCTTTCTTCCTCAGACGCTTGACCTCATGAGACACCAAATCTCCAGTCTCTAGCATAACCTTGGGATAGACACAATCCCAGGCCTTCTCAATAAGCAGCATGATGAAAGGACCATAGATTGGGCACTTCCGCTCAGAAATGGCAGAGAGGAGTTAAGACCACATAACATGAGAGATGTCCAGGGACTCGCCAGTGTTTTCTTCCTTCTCACGCTGGCAGAAGAGAAGCATGTCCACGAGATAAGAATGAACCATATCCAGATTCCCTATGCAAGGGAACAGAGTCTCACGGAAGACACGGTGAAGAATATCCAGAAAGGCGGGCAACTCATAAGTTTCCTTCTTAGTCTCAGAGTTGATCTTCAGCGTGCAAAAGGGCTAGAGAGCTTGCTTGTGAGTGGAGGTTGTGTTGCGGTGAGGGCGAAAGCCGACAGGAGACGCAAGCCCGTGATCTTCCACCCCAAGCAACTCCATGAACGCCTTCCACTTGACAGAAAGAAACTTGCCATTGATCATCCAAGTTAGTGTCCTGTCCTCATCAGTCCCTAGATGAACCGTGGCATAGAATTGGGCCACAATATCAGGATCAAAGTCTTTGTTGAATTGCATGATACCGAGGATGTTCAGTTGAGTGCACATTTGAAGAGCTTCACCAAAGTACTCAGGATCCTCTCTATATAGTTGGTGTCGATGGAGCACACATTGACATAGAGGTTCTTCTTGGCCTTGAGCACATCAAAGAAAATGGCAAACTGAAACCTGTTCCAGAACGGACGATTGACCAAAGTGGGATCTTGGTCTGCCTCATAGGGGTTGCGGCGACGCCTTGCCCAAAACTCCTTGGCTTGCATCTCCGGCACGGTTTTGCCAGTTTGCTTCGGCTTGACAGCAGACTTCTTCCTGAGTTGAGGTGGAGGTGGAGCACTTGAGGAACCTCCTGCAGACTCAGTTATGCGGTAACGCTTTGACGTGGCACGACCGGGGTTGATACGCCGAGCCTGATGTTCAGGATGTTCATCACCTAGAACCACACACAAGAACACGCAAAACAACCAGAAAGAAAGAGCATAAGCCACAAAACACAACAAAAGGATCATTGAGTGGTAAGAGTACAATGGAACTTGGTAGAGGGCGGTAGTACCGTGACCTATGAGCGGTAGTACCGCTCCAAGAGGTAGTACCGCTCGAGACGGGGAAACAGAAGTTTCCTACTGCCGTGGTCAGATCCGGCACTACCGTCCTACCAAATTCAAAAATACTTCTACCAACCATTAATCCAAACTGCCTAGATGCCTTCTCCATCCAACTCAAGCCTAGATTTGACCAAAAATCTAGAGATGCAACCACTATTGCCCCTAAGATGCTAGATTGGAAATCTAGACATGAAGAGAGAGGGAACGGGGGCAATACCGGCATCCATGGCAAGAGGACGAGGTGGGGATCGATTCCACCGAAGGGATCGGAGAGGGACGCCCTTGAGAAGGAGATCCACCGGAGCCCTTCCACGGCGACCGGTTGCCGGAGAGACGAAACAGAGCGAGGGGGCGAGCGAATGGGTATGGGGGAGAAGAAAACTCCCCCTGCCCCTGATATAACCCCTGCCCCCGCATCGCAGCGGTAGTACCGCGCTGGTGGGCGGTAGTACCGCTTATAAGCGGTAGTACCGCGCACCACCGGCGGTAGTACCACCCAGCAACCAACAGGCCTCTAAACAGACGGCTAATGCTCGAAAAGAAACGAAAAACAAAAGGCACGAAGGAAGGAAAGACCAACAGGAGAAAACACACTAGCAAGAGGCCAAAACACACCTCTTCAAAAGAGGGCGGTAGTCGAGGCCACCTATGTTTGAGTCAAGAGGTATGGCGTCGTAAGATTTTAACCTTGGACCCATGACCAAAACTCGTCCTTGAAGCACACGTACCATAAAAATGGTTAGTGTGAAAGACTAGATCAATTTATGCATAATGGGGGGAGGGAGAGTTCATTAAGAGAACAACACTCCCCCTATGTCCGTGCCTACACCTAAACTAGACAACAAGTTAAGTGCGGTGGGGTGTGCAAGGGTTCAAGTCACATTGCTCGAATCAATGATGTTTAGCTCATGCCTTAACTCGCGAAATCTTGCTTCATCCAAGGGCTTCGTGAAAATATCTGCAAGGTTATCATGAGTGTTGACATACTTGAGCTCGATCTCCCCTCGCCTAATGTGATCCCGGATGAAGTGATACCGAATCTCAATATGCTTCATCTTGAAATGTTGCACTGGGTTGAGAGAAATCTTGATGGCACTTTCATTGTCACACCAAAGAGGCACTTTGTCACAAGTGACACCGTATTAATTTAAAGTTTGCCTCATCCATAAGAGTTGTGCACAACAACTACCGGCCGCCACATACTCCGCTTCGGTGGACGAGAGAGACACACAACTTTGCTTCTTGGAAGACCAACTCACCAAAGAGCAACCAAGAAATTGGCACCCTCCGGTAGTGGACTTCCTATCCACCTTGTATCCCGCCCAATCGGAATCCATAAATCCTTCGAGCTTGAAGTTTGCTCCTCTTGGGTACCATAGGCCAAAGTTTGGGGTATGAGCCAAATATCAAAGGATTCGCTTGACCGCCACATAGTGGCTTTCCTTTGGTGAGGCTTGAAACCGTGCACACATTCCCACTCAACATGATATCCGGTCTAGATGCACAAAGGTAAAGTAAGGATCCAATCATAGAGCGATATACCTTTTGATCCACCACTTTACCATTGGGATCAATGTCAAGTTGTCACTTGGTAGGCATTGGAGTAGAAGCTGGCTTGACATCACTTAGCTTGAATCTCTTAAGCATGTCTTGAGTGTATTTGGCTTGGTTGATGAAGGTACCTTCTCTTCTTTGTTTGATATCAAAACCAAGGAAGAACTTCAACTCTCCCATTGAAGATATCTTGAACTTAGAGGTCATGAGAGCAGCAAATTCTTCATTGAAAGCTTTGTTAGGAGAACCAAAGATAATGTCATCAACATATAGTTGGCACACAAACAACTCCCCTTTGACCTTCTTAGTAAAAAGAGTGGGATCGATTTGCCCAACTTCAAATCCACGATCTTGTAACAACTCGGTAAGGTGGTCATACCACGCACGTGGGGCTTGTTTAAGGCCATAGAGTGCCTTCTCGAGTTGATACACATGATCCGGGAAGTAAGGATCCTCGAACCCGGGGGGTTGCTTGACATAAACCAACTCATTAATAGGACCATTAAGAAAAGCACTTTTCACATCCATTTGTCATAACTTAAAGTTATGATGGGAAGCATAAGCAATCAACAAACGAATGGATTCAAGGCAAGCAACGGGAGCAAAGGTTTCACCGTAGTCGATACCCTCGACTTAGGAGTAGCCTTGTGCTACCAATCTTGCCTTGTTGCGAATGATATTCCCATGAGCGTCTTGCTTGTTCTTGAAAATCCACTTGGTTCCAATGACGTTATGGTTCCCCGACGGCCGTGGCACCAATCTCCACACCTTGTTGTACTCGAAGTTGTTGAGTTCTTCATGCATGGCATTGAGCCAATCCAAATCTTCGAGCGCCTCAAAGACCTTTTGGGGTTCAACACAAGAGACAAACGCGTGATGTTCACAATAGTTTGCTAATTGTCTATGAGTGCTTACCCCCTTTCTTAGGCTTCCAACCATATTCTCCATGAGATGGCCTTTGGTGGTGAGCTTGGAAGCAATTTTCGCGGCACGACGCTCTAATTCCTCCTCGAATGTGGAAGGAGGAGGATCAACTTGATTATCTTGAGCGTCGTCTTGAGCTTGTTCGAGATCTTGAGCTTGTTCTTGATCTTGAACTTGCTCGAGGGGGAGAACTTGACCTTGGGCATCATTTGGTGGTTCACCACCAACTTGAGGTTGATCTTGCCCTTGGTCTTGTTCTTGAGGTTGAGGGCCTTCACTTTGTTCTTCGGAAGCGTGTAGGTCTTGGGGAGGTGATGGCTCCACTTGAGTGGAGCATTGTCCTTCTCATTCGGCCACAAGGGGTTCCTCATTGGGTAGAATATGACCAATACCCATTCTTCTTATGGCTTGGGGAGGAATTTCCTCACCTACATCACAAGTACCACTTTGCTCCACTTGGGAGCCATTATTTTCGTCAAACACCACGTTACATGTCTCCTCAATGAGTCTGGTGGACTTGTTGAGGACACGGTAAGCATGAGAGTTTGTAGCATAACCAACAAATATGCCCTCATAAGCTCTAGCCTCAAATTTAGACAAATGAACACCTTTCTTGAGAATGAAACACTTACACCCGAACACCCGGAAGTACTTGAGATTGGGCTTGTTACCAGTGAGTATTCCATAAGGAGTCTTGTTCAATATTTTACGGAGATAGAGCCGATTTGATGCATGACACGCGGTGTTGATGGCTTCGGCCCAAAAGTTGTATGGAGACTTGAACTCCGCCATCATGGTCCTTGCCGCATCCATCAACGTCCGGTTCTTCCTCTCCGCAACACCATTTTGTTGAGGGGTGTAAGGAGCGGAATATTGATGCTTGATCCCCTCATCACTAAGGAACTCATCCAAGGTGTAGTTCTTGAACTCGGTGCCATTGTCACTTCTTATTGTCAAGATCTTTGCATCATGTTGTCGTTGAGCTTCATTTGCAAAGTCGATAACGGTTTGTTGAATTTCACTCTTCCTCTTGAAGAAATATACCCACGTGTATCTTGAATAATCATCCACAATCACCAAGAAATACTTTCTTCCACCAAGACTATCAAAGGATGGAGGCCCAAAGAGGTCCATGTGAAGGAGCTCCAAGGGTCTCTTCGAGTAGATGATAGTCATGGGAGGGTGAGCCGTCTCATGAAGCTTTCCTTCGATACAGGCACTGCAAGCACGATCTTTGGCAAAACTAACATTTGTTAGTCCACGGACATGGTCCCCCTTGAGAAGACTTTGCAAAGATCTCATATTGACGTGGGCTAAACGGCGATGCCAAAGCCATCCCACATCAACTTTAGCCATTAGGCATGTCGCGGTCTTAGTGGGTCGCTTCGAAAAGTTAATCACATAGAGAACGTGCTCGACATGCCCAACAAAGGATACTTTTAGAGTCTTGCTCCACGAGAGGGCCACGGTATCAATATCAAAGAAGGTGGCAAAGCCCATGAGTGCAAGTTGACGAACGGAAAGTAAGTTGTACGCAAGGGACTCAACAAGCATGACTTTCTCGATCGTTAGATCATGAGAAATGACAACCTTGCCAAGACCCAATACCTTAGAATGTGAGGCATCACCCCACTCTACATTGGTTGGCATAGATGGGATCTTTTGCACGTCCACCACCAAGTCCTTGCTCCCGGTCATATGATTTGTTGCTCCACTATCGAGCAACCATGATCCCCCACCGGAAGCAAACACCTACAAGAGATCAATGCTTGGTTTTAGGTACCCATTTAGTAATGGGTCATTTGATGTTAGTAACAAGGGTCTTAGGAACCCAAATAGACCATTCAATGTACTCATAAGAAGAACCAACAAATTTAGCATAAACATGCCCATCACTAGCACGGCACAACACATAAGAAGGGTTAAAGTTGTCGTTTTGTTGGGAGAGATGACTTTGACCTTTTTGGCATCACCACTCTTCACATTGCTCTTCTTCCCCTTAGGAGCACCCTCTCCCTCTTTCACAAAAGTTTGCTTAAGCGGGGGAGGTCGTTTGGTCTTGTCATTCTTCTTCTCGTTCTTCTTCTTGTTCTTGGACTTGGGTGAGAACCCAACTCCCTCCTTGGCCACAACTTCCTTTTGATTGCTCAAAAGGTCATTTAGGTTCTTCTCACCTTGTATGCATGACACAAGGCCTCTCTTGAGTTGTTCCTTCAACTTGGCATTATCCTCCACAAGATGCACATGCTCACAACACGGGTTAGTAGCATTTGCGTTATCAATTAAGATCATGTGAGGAAAGGTGGCCTTCTCCTTGGTTACCTTAACTTGGAGTTGAGCATGAGACTCCTTGAGGTTAGCATGAGCACCCTTCAAGACCTTGTGGGCCTTGTCAAGCACATCAAACTCATCCTTGAGTCTAGCATGATCAACCCCAAGTTTAGCCTTCTCAGAAGTTAGCACCCGAGACACAACAAGAGCATGATCAAGATCTTTCTTTATCTTGGCATGGTCATCGTTTTGTGCCTCCTCAAGAGCCAAATGATGCCCACGCTCTTCCTCAAGAGCATTAGAGAGATCTGATATCTCATCGGCATAGTCATGACTATGACCTTCCATCTTAGAGATGGTTTCTTCGTGAGCCTCGATCATGTCATTGGCTTCACCAAGTTGTTCCAAGAGAGCAATGAAGTGCTTCTTGGATTTGCCCTTGAGCTTACTCATAAAGGACTCAAAATCATTTACTTCCTCATTAGACCCCTTACCATCATCAATGCCAACCGTCAAAGAAGGATTTGGAATAATGGTGGTTTTGATGTTGGGGGTTACCTTGTTGGTGGTTTTAGCCATGAGGCACTTGGCGGTGATGTTCTCGTTGGGTGAGTCGAAGAGAGACACCCGGGGAGTTGTGGAAATGGCAACGGATGCCATGGCCATTTCTTCACTATCTTCATCATCATCGTCATACTCACGGTATTCCTCTTGAACCACGAACCCTCGAGTAGGAGTCTTCTTGGTGAAGTTGTTCTTGTTGGGGAAGGAATTGGCTTTGTCTCTCCAGATGAGCTTGCCACCATTGTCTTCCCGCTTCTCGTAAGGACAATCCGCAACGAAATGGCTCACATTGCCACAGTTGAAACAAGTTCTAACTCATTGCTTGCTCTTGAAGCCACTTGAGTTGTTCTTGTTGAAGTTGGGTCTTGAGTTCTTCTTGCTCCAAAATTGCCTTGAAGCAAGAGCCATGTGCTCGTGATAATCATATTTTGTGCCTTCGGGGTTGATTTCCTCATCTTCCTCTTCTTCCTCTTCTTCCAAAATAACCTTGGCCTTCAAGGCAAGGTTGGGCTTCTTTGACCTCTGAGACCGGAGCACCGCGTTATCGGCGGTCTTGTCCAAGATGCTCATGGCAACGAACTCATCCAACACTTCACTTGAGGTCATGGAGTGGAAGTCTGGTCTTTGACGAATGACGGAGGACATGGCCTTGTTGTAGGGCATCATGGCCTTGAGGAACTTGCGTTTGATCCAATTGTCATCCGTGTCCTTGCTCCCATGATCACGGAGCGAGACCGCAAGTTTGGTTACTCTCCGAAAGAGCTCACGAGGCTTCATCTTGCACCACTTCATAGTTGGAGCGTTGAATGCTCGCACTTCCTCGATAGAGAGACGCAACACAATGCCATGCATCTTTGGCCGTGGCGTAGGGTCGGAGATGAGGGAGATCTTCGGGGAGAATTGCCTCTTGGATGATGAAGAGAGCATTTTCATTGAATTGATTATCCACGGCTCCTCGAGGGGTGAAGTTGCTTGGGTCATGTGGGTAGAAACCTTCTTCAATGATTCTCCAAAGATTAGTATTAACATGCTTTAAGTGACGCTTGAAGCGGTACACCCAAGAATCAAAATCCTCATTTTTCACAATCGAGGACCGACATGATTTAAATGAGTAGAGGGAATCGGTCCATCATAAGTTGGAGGTTCCACATGGGCAAAGATGTCGTTGCCATTTCTACTGCTAGTATAAGGACCCTTTTCACCGTTAGCTCCCCCCTTGTCGGAGGTAGCATCCGTCACCTTGTTAGTGGGATCACCCACTTTCATCGGCGAGGTGGACAGTTTAAGTCCTTCTAGAAATTTAGTAAACATGCTTTCAACCTTAGTCGTCATGGAGTCTTTCAATGTGTCTAGAGCCACATTGAATTCCTCACGAGAGACCGAGGTTCCCCCATCGGCCGTAGACGAGATAGGATTCACACCGGAGTGCTCCTCCGCACCGTCTGTGATGTCGACCATACTCTTCGGACGGAAAAGTCCTTAATAAAGAGATGAGGCTCTGATACCAATTGAAAGGATCGATATAGTTGACTAGAGGGGGGGGGGGTGAACAGGCAACTAACAATTTTTAAGCTTTTCTTTACCAATTTAAACTTTGCACCAAAATAGGTTGTCTAGATATGCAACTATGTGAGCAACCTATATGATGCAATAACAACTAGCACGTAAGCAAGCAAGGGATACAACACAAGTAAGCTTGCAAAAGTAAAGGGACGAGATAACCAAGAGTGGAGCCGGTGGAGACGAGGATGTGTTACCGAAGTTCCTTCCTTTTAAAGAGAAGTACATCTCCGTTAGAGCGGTGTGGAGGCACAATGCTCCCCAAGAAGCCACTAGGGCCACCGTATTCTCCTCACGCCCTCACACAATGCGAGATGCCGTGATTCCACTATTGGTGCCCTTGAAGGCGGCGACCGAACCTTTACAAACAAGGTTGGGGCAATCCCCAGAACTTAATTGGAGGCTCCCAACGACACCATGAAGCTTCACCACAATGGACTATGGCTCTGAGGTGACCTCAACCGTCTAGGGTGCTCAAACACCCAAGAGTAACAAGATCCGCTAGGGATTAGTGGGGGGAATCAAATTTCTCTTGGTGGAAGTGTAGATCGGGGCCTTCTCAACCAATCCCGAGCAAATCAACAAGTTTGATTGGCTAGGGAGAGAGATCGGGCGAAAATGGAGCTTGGAGCAACAATGGAGCTTTTGGGGGAAGAGGTAGGTTAACTTTGGGGAAGAAGACACCTTTATATAGTGGGGGAAACAATCCAACCGTTACCCACCCAAGCAGCCACGCACAGAGCGGTACTACCGCTTGGGCAGGGCGGTACTACCGTCCCTCCCAGCGGTACTGCCGCGCTCACGAGGGTTGCAGGGTCCTGGGCCCAGAGCGGTACTACCGCGGAAGTACGGGCGGTACTACCGCTTGGAGCGGTACTACCGCCACTACTGCCGCTCCTAGTACCGTAAAACCTGACACGAAAAACAACGGTCTCGAGTTGAGGCGGTAGTAGCCCGGAACCACTGCGGTACTACGGCCGAAGACAACAAGCGGTACTACCGCTTGGGGAGCGGTACTACCACTTGACGTGCTTCGGCGGTACTACCACTAAGGACCACGATACTACCGCTGGGACAGGTCTAGGTAGGCACGGAGAGGAAAGGTGGCTCCAATGAAGCGGAAAGGAACATTGGGTGTGATAAGGATGTGTACATGTTGATTCCACCCTAGCCTTATCAAAGTGGATCCCCTCTTGATAGTACGGTGACTCCTACGAAACTAGTCCACCAACAGAGAAACGAAGGAGCTACACCGTCTTGAATAAAACACCGGAGGGGAGGTAATCGTCTCATGCCAAAGGATGAATCTCTGAAAAACTCAACGCACACGATTAGTCCGCAAAAGCATTGTCATCAATCACCAAAACACCTTGGGGATAAATATGCCTTTACAACTGTTAGTAAGGTTGATCATAGGCAAGCAAAAGTGCTTTGTGGATACTTGCATAACCAAGGAAGAACTTTGTTATTTGAAGTATGCACTAGAGATATTGCAAGGTATTTCTATTACCAGATTCATATCTTTTGGGACCTATGTACAGATAATGAATCATAGCTGCAGTTATTTTTTTCCTAAAGATACAAGCAAATTGAAGAGTTAGACTTACGTATGGAAATTTAAATAGTGGTTACCTGGAAAGTAGTTTAATTTCTTGCACTGGTTCCAGCATGGCGCCACGCGCGTTCCAACATGGTCGTCCGCCCGACCGTCGCAGCTCGCAGCCTTGCTGGTTCCAGCATGGTCAGCTGCCCGTCGCACCTCGTGGCCTTGCTGGTTTCAGCATCTTGTGCCGCCCATAGTAGCACATTGCCATGCCAGTTGTAGCAGAAAAAAATGGTGCCTTCCATCTCTAGCCGTAGCCCATCACCGTAGCCGATTGTAGCAAAAAACGGATGCCGGTTCCAGCATTTGGACATGCTCTGTAGTAAGTTGCTGATTTCCAAGTGTTCAGGCAAAAAAAAGTGTGTTTAGTCAGATTTAGCTTTTGAACTTCTCTCGAGATATGTCCCAACCATCATATTTTAAATAGCTTCTATTTTCTAAATAAAGACATTGGACATGACAGTATGTAACAATGTGTCGATGTTACTTTTCATTCACATTCACATGCTGCTGTAGTGTTCCAGGCTTGAAAATGATAAAACATTGTGGCAGTATAGTTGATTTAATAAGATCCTTAACAGCTGCATCAAGGTCCTGAAAGTTTTATTCTATCTTCATACAAGTATCTGCTAAAATTTTACAGTGTACACCGACCTCTTTTCGTCTGAAGTTCTATGGGTTCAATTTGCAGTATTACACGGTACTTGTAGCAAGGTAGAGTTCACCATAGCTGATCTGAATTCTAAAAGTCTATGCCGCCATGATGTAAGCATGTAGCATTCTAGATTTGTTTGATTCATACTTTCACAAAATAGGGTATGCTTATCATGGTTTATATATTTTGGATGTCCATTGTGATAAGGTTTACGTCTGATTTCCCCAGCAAACCTATTAGCCGTTTTGTTGTTTCGAGCTTTCTGAGATAGATCCACGCATAACCATGTATTGATATGGTTTATATTGTTTCATCAGTATTCGCTCTGATTCCTTTTCTTTCTTCACCCTTTCTCTGAAATTGTATGTGCACGTGCTTTTTTTTATTGTTGTGGAAGGTAATTGTGATTTTTGGACTTTGAAGGAGTGTTTTTCCTTTGGTTAGCAGTTGCTCAAAATCTTTTTATTGCCATCTGTTTTCTGAAGTTAGTCTCGAAAAGACGAGATGCCTATTCATATTCACATATTCAAATGGATCGCATCTGTTCAAAGTTCTTATTTCAATATTGGTTGTCATACTTAAATCTGTTATGTTCTGGATGCAGACTTACGCCTTCGACCTGCTTGACCTAGCAGCAAAAAGATGAACCAAACCCAATGTGACTCACCATGTTGGGCTTTTTTGGTGGAGCAGAATGACGAGGCTTCTGAGAATCAAAGGTAGTGTAGAACTACATAGCTGCCTTGTGGATTAGTTGAGGGGCTTATATGTTGGCTGTAGAACCAAGTGTATAGACATGTTTACTTGCGATTGTTTTGTTTTGGTTATGTTCTGGTACAAATGGTTTTTCCGATGAATTGCTCGCCATGAGGAGGGCAATTGATGTGTGTCTTTTCCTGATTCATTAATCATCTCGCAGTTGGACCTTGGCAGCCGCCGCTCCTCGGCAATCAGCAGGAGGTACAACCGCTGCAACCACTTCTTGGCAGAGAAGCAGGCCAGCGATGAGGAGGCTCACCACAAACATGTTGTTGATGGCCAATCGGGGCAGCCTTGATGGTGATATACCAGCCTGTGCCCCTGGCTGCCAGGACATATGAAGGAACCAACATCAGCCTCCAGTAGGACCAGCCGGGACGAGGGCGGGGATGGAGAATGCGGCATCCATCTCGCGGATCTGGGCCATGGTGCCCGTAGCGGTGCTTCCAAAAGCGGGCCGTTGTCAAGTGCTTCTTCGACCTAGAAGATAAGATTACAAATCCTGTGTCTTCGTTTATATAGAATCTTATGTGTTTCATGATAATTCACAAGATTCTCTTAATGAACATTTTGAGTATAGTCTCTTAAACAATCTTGTTAGAAGAAAACTGGGAGAAAACATGTGTAGTTAAATATGAATGCATATATTATTTCGAGGTAAATTTCAATGCATATGCCGGCTCTTAAGGAGTATTACATGATTTTTATTTTCGCAATTGGATGGAAGTGTTGGTTCTTTCCAAGTCTTTGGAATAACAATTGTACAACACCATCTGGACTATCTATCTTTCTATGGTGGTGAACTATAACTTGCTTTTTGGTTTGGATCTGAGCGCTGGACCATTGCGCTGGACAGGGCACCGCGCCCCAAGACTGCTTTTTGGAATTCCAATATACTTGAAGAAAGAAGCGAATGTTGAGGACGAGGTTGTTCTGAGTATATTTGTATATTTGTTACAACAAGTATGATTTGGCATATACATTTCATATGAAATTTGCCAATGGTGTGTGACGGACCTTGATGTTTTGTACTGAACCATTAGTAAGTGTTTACTACCTGCTTTTTGAGATGTTTCCTTTGTAGTGAATTTGCTTTTGGTATAAATTTAGCTTATAATGGGAATCTGCTTTGCCTATATATGATACGTTGCAAATTTTGTTTTAGATTAGTATTTCCTCTCATGTTTGCGCTCTTAGTACTGAAATTAATGGCAAGTGGTTATCTTTTGATGTCTTGCTTCTTTCTCGTCTTTGATGTTTTGTACTGAAACGTATGTAACATCTTCGTCTCGCACACCCCCCGGTCGTCGGTCGCAGCTTTCTTTGTCCCCAGCCAGTTGTCTGTTGAAGCTTTTCCCATGTACGATTGAAGCTTTCTCTGTCAACGGTTACAGTTTTTCTGGTTGGGCAGCGTCTCTGGTTGAAGCTTTCTCTCTTGCGGGTTGGAGCTTTTATCATCTACGGCTGAAGCTTTTCTGGCAATGGTTGCAACCTTTTCATTTTATTAGCTCGCCTGGTTAAAGCTTTCTCTATAGTTTGGTTGAAGCTTTTTTCATCTAGGTTGAAGCATTCTATACCAACGGTTGTAGCTTTCCCCCGATTAGTAGTGCCGGGTTGAAGCATTATTTTTAGCTAGTAGAAGCTTTTCCATCTAGAGGTTGAAGCTATTTTGTCAGCGATTGTAGCACGGGATCAACGACAGTTCCAGCATTGCATCCGCCAGTCACGGGCAACGCTCGCCGTTGGTCGCTGCACACGTCCATCGCCGTTGCAGCATGCGTTCCGGGCACACACGGCCCAGAGATGTAGTAGGTTGCTTGAGAGCTAGAGGAAGGAGGTGCTGGTTATGGATTTTTTTCCGCCCGCGGTAGCTCGTCCTAGCAGCAGGCAGTGGTGGTTGGTCTGCAGCAGCGGCGGCGGTAGGTCTGTAGCAGCAGCGCCGGGATCATGGAGATTGAGGACGGAGCAACGGCAAAGCAGCGCAACATAAGAACGATGAAGAAGAAAACGAGTGCTACTTATGGATAAGGAACGGGAAGTGGGAGAAGAAGATAAGGTAGATAAAAAAGGAAAAGAAAACAGGGACGTACGATACAGTGGATCGAACGCTGCACGTTTGGCTGGCCGAAAACTCAGCCGGTCCGCCGGCAGTAAACATTTGGCCACTACTAGGCGCCGGCGCAACGGCGGAAATTTGGGCCGGACGCATGCGGACCCTAGGATTACGCCACCCAACGTTGTATGATTGCGAGAGAAAAAAACCATCTCTCCCTTCCGCGCTCGTCTCTGTCCCAGGTCGTCGTATGCGCCCGACTCCAGGGCACGGTCAGCGCCAAATCGCGGATCCCCCACCCTAGCCAGCTACTCCCCATAGCCCTCGCCATCAAGGCCCGATGCACGGGTGCACCGTCACTCGCCGTCGTATCCAGAGTAACCACTTCTCCCATATTACCAACGTAGCAAAACAAATCGCCGGATGTAGCTTTTACATGTATCGGTTGCAGCGCCCCGCGGCACCACCTCCTCGTCGTCACGGCACCACTTCCATCGCTTGAAGCAAAAAAAAAATTACTGGATCCAGCTTCGCCGGCAACGCTTCCAGCAAATCTCATCGCCGATTGCAACTTCCAACAAAAATCCCGGTTCCAGCAAAAAGTTGTATGCGATGCAGCTCCGGTGGTTGCCGGTTCCAGCAATTTCATCAACCAGTTCCAGCAATTTCATCGGCCGGTTCCAGCATTTTCACTTCGTCGTGGAGCTTTTTAAGCATCGCGTGCATGGCGTTCCAGCACGGCCACTTGCTGCTAGTTCCAGCATTGTTAAGTACTGATTCGAGCACCAGAGCATGCCCCAGTTCCAGCACGCCAGCCACGGTCCCAGCTTCCGTGGGAGCCGGTTCCAGCATCCCTCGCCCTGGTTGCAGCTTCGCCCCCAGACTGTTGCAGCCCGCTGCCCGTGCCAATGGCAGCTCGATGGTGAGTCGATTGTAGCTCGCCGACAACCAGGTTGTAGCAATCCGCAGAGCCTGTTCCAACATCCCTCCCGCCCCTGGTTGCAACTTCTCCTCGCTGGGCTTCCATCAAAATCAACGATGTACAGCCGGCCGTGACTCACGTGTCTCCGATGGCAGCGGCCATGGTCATTATGGGAAGGAGAAGGTGATACAGAGTTGGGCATGGTGGAGAAAGTTGCAGAGAAGCAGAGAAACAAGACGCAAAAGGAACGAAAGGCTGGCATCGTTTCGGAGAAGAGACAAGGAAGAGAGAGGGAAAAACGGTGCGAGAAGCGATAAGATTGGCCCACGTTGGAGGACGTGGCCTGGTGAGCTAGCGTGTTGCGCGGAACGGCCGGCCGAAAGTTCGGCCAGTGCGCCGAACACAAGCATTTACCTAAACATTTCCCTATACTTAAGCTCAGTACCCGTGAACTGGATCTCGACGTACATGGCATAACTGGTCTAATATAAGCCGAGAGGCGTAAGCCGGGTACAACACTCGGCTTATAGTAAGCAGAGGCTAATTGGGCCTTCGCTGAGTATGTTTCATGCACGGTTTTATTTATTTATTTCCTGTAGTTTAAGTTTTAGAAACTGGATAAGCCGAATCCCAAAATCATTCTAGTGTTTTGCTATTTGTGGGAGTCGTTGTTTAGAAACATGCCTGAACAACAACGTTTGTTGATTTATTTCGCACAACATTTTGTTACGGAGGTACATGCATGGGGCGACATGCAGAAGACACTACTTAACAGAAAGCATTTGCATCTGATCCGTTTAAACAGGTTAACAACGGCCGGCGCCGTCGGCCATGGACAATTGAAGTCGATCAGCTAGCTCACGGTCGAGATGCTGGCGGGCGCCGACTTGGCGAGCCCCCAGCTGTGCAGTACGGCGCCGGAGACGTCGTAAAAGGTGAGGCGCGCCTCGGCCGCGGTGAGCTACATGGACAGGAAGCCCTGACCGTCGTACAGGAACTCCATCTTGTCGGAGGTGGCCTTGAACTTGCCCGCCCACGCCTTGGACCCGCCGCCGCTCGTCACGAACTCCACCGGGCTGTCGACGCTGCTGATGCGCTGCAGGCAGTGGTCGTGGCCGTTGAGGTACATGTCAACCCCATGGGTCTGCACGCACGCGACACAGAAAGTGGTGGCCATGATCAGCCGAGCTAATAATGCATGCAGATACAATTGTTCATGGTTGAGGGCTCCCAAGGCTTCAGGCGGTGCTCTTTCTCTCTACATGTAGTTGGCTTGTACTTTTATAGAGTGGGTAGCCGTTCTCTTCACCTTAATATCTTGTCTTGAGTGTGTGTTGTAGTGTCGTGTTGTATCTGAGATGTGTGCTGTTCGTTGCCTTACATATAAAGCAGGGTGAGAACCTTTTTTAAATAGAGGTGCATCTACACACACGTATTTGAATTACTACTCTGAGTCAGGCAGGAGGCGGACACTAAGGGCATGTTTGGATCGTTTCCTGGAGATGTTTTGCCTGGCCTGAACCATGCCTGAAACCTGCCTGGGAGTTGTTTGGTTGGTGACCTGAATAATCAGTCGTTGGCCTGGCCTGGAACACCCAGACATGGTGATTAGCCTCCCAGGCGAACAACATCGGACGCCTGGCGCGCAAAAGAATCTGCCTGGCGTTAATTGGGAGCATCACATGCATTACTTTAAGGGACAATTGCATTTTTATCCCTAGTTAGTTCCTATCCACGGGTTTTGCCCTTACTTTTCGAGCTTGCTCAATTTTGCCCTTACTTTTTTCATTGAGGTCCCTCGGATGCCCTTTGACTATTTGACCAAAACTTTAAAAATTCATAACTAAATAATACAAACTCAGAAAAATGCAAATAAGATATCAAAATGTTCAGATAAACATTACCTTTATGGGCATATCATTTGCATTCAGGACAAAAGCATTGTTTAAACTACCCGAGGTAATTAATATTATTAACATTATTAAAAATAAATAGGTATAAACAATATTTTTTTTCATGAATAAAAATTACATGCAAATGTAGGTGATGTTTTCTAAACATCCTGATAACTTATTTGCATTTTTATGAGTTTGTATCAACTTGTTATGAATGTTCTAACAACTTTAACCATTATTTGAAAACTTCATAACAAGTTGATACGAACTCAGGAAAATGCAAATAAGGTATCAGGATGTTCAAAAGACATCACCTACATTTGCATATAATTTTTATTCACGAAAAAATATTGTTTATACCTATTTATGTTTAATAATGTTAATAACATTAATTACCTCAGGTAGTTTAAACAATGCTTTTATCCTCAATGCAAATGATATGCTCATAAAGGTAATGTTTATCTGAACATTTTGATATCTTATTTGCATTTTTCTGAGTACGAATTAGTTATGAATTTTCAAAGTTTTGGTCAAACGGTCAAAGGGCATTCAAGGGACCTCGATGAAAAAAGTAAGGGCAAAACTGAGCAAGCTCGAAAAGTGAGGGCAAAACCCGTGGGTAAGAACCAAATAGGGGTAAAAATGCAATTGTCCCTTATTTTAATGGACTGGGGCGTCATGGCTGGGGCGTTATGGGCTGCTGATGGGGCTTATCCACTTCGTATTACTTACCAGGCTCAGGCCACCAACCAAACGTCTCTACGGCAGGCAAGCCTGACCAGGCAAGATTCATCGATTTCTCAGGAACTACCCAGGCGCTGATTTTCTCCAGGCATGAATGTGAGGACGACAACCAAACTAGCCCTAATTATTACTCGAGTCAGGCAAGAGGCGGACACTTACTCTCCTTCCTCTATATCTAGTCGATAGTGGGACCATGGGAAGTCTAGTTGGCGTCCGGTCACCGTGAAGCTTGGTACGGAGCAGCGGAGCAATGTTGTGACCAGGGGGCCGTTGCCCCCCCCCCCCCTCTCCCCTCCTTCAT